>NC_081417.1:32932317-33232317 GCF_949786415.1 Peromyscus eremicus | reverse complement strand
AAAGCATTTATATTGGCTTACAGTTCAAAAGGGATGTGATGACATCATCATGTTGGGAGGCATGACAGGAAACAGTAGGCATGGCAATTGGAGCCAGAAGCTGGCTGGTCACATTTGCATGTGCTCACAGGAAGCAGAGACAGTGAATTGGAAGTGAGGTGACACTATAAATGTTAGACTCTGTCTCTAGTGAGCTGTTTCCCCCAGCAAATGTGTACCTTCCTAAAGGTTCTATAACCCACCCAAATAGTGCCATCAACCGGGGATGATACATAGCCTACACAGGATGTTTCTCACCCAAACCACAACATATGTTCATTAGACCCTTGGTGTGTAATGGTGCATCATCTTTTAGAAGCACAAGGTCTTGAAGGAGTTATGCATTACTTCACATGGCTGTGACAGTTTGCTAAAGAGTAGGGGCAGAGGATAGGAACTGTATAACTCAGGATGCTTGACCTGTTTGAGGACATGGAAGGAGGCTACCCAGAAGAAAACCACACAGAGACATCAGTAGTGACTGAAAAGCAATCACAGTGAAATAAAAAAGTAAAAAGAAAGAAAAGAAAAAATTAAAAAAAGACATATTCCAGTCATGGCAACAATTTAAAGACAATAAAGATTTACAGTGTACTGGCCAAGTTTCAATAATGGACACTTTCTTTTCAGTTTTCATTTTTTGCATTGGTCAGCAGGAACTCTTAGTGTGTGTTTGCTCTTACTTATTGTTGCCTTTGGTTCCCATAAATAGTTGCCAGGCTTTCCCCTAAAGGTAAATCGGGTTTATGAGACACAGATGCAGTTCTAACCTAAAGAGTCTGGAAAACATTCAAGGGATTATTTGGATTAAAAATCTCTCCGTTTTAGAGGGAAAATATTATCATTAGATTAATAATACTTTCCCAGCTTGTAAAAGAATATCTAGCTCCAACAATCACATCATTGTAATTGTTCACACATTTCAAGCAGACATTATCAACTCCACAAAGAACCTTCACTAGCTAAGCTCCCTTGATATGACTGCTGGGGAAATTCAGTTTTTGGTTTAGGGCCAAATATTGAATCATTTGAACAAAAGTTAGACAGGGAGGCTGACCTTGAACAAAAGTTCAATGGTTTTATGAAAAATGTTATTATCAACTCTCATCAAATGTAAAACTTTGTCAGTTATAACATGCATGATTATTTTATGACACATAAATATTTAAGTAAATGACATATCATTTAATTAATGGTATGGTATCAATTGTAGAACACCTTCCAATTTCAGAGAAATCAAAATGTGAAACAATACCTGCTATGGTTTGGACAAAGCCTAATTGCCCCATTTAAGGTTTCATGTATTAACAATTTGTTCCCCAAGGTTGTGCTGTTGGGAGGAGGTAGAACTTTTAAGGGTCAGGGCCTAGTAGGAGGTCATTAGGTCCCTGGAAGCATGAGGTAGCTCCTGTGTGACCCCTGAGTTCTCATAAAAGGGCTGTGATAGATGGAGGCAATTCTGGCTTCTTCCTGCCTCTCTGGTTCAATACATACTTGCTTATTTGCTCTGAAACACACACCTGCCATTGACATGATAATGCAGCCAAGGGCTGGCTTTTACCAGAGAGGCTGTGTTAAGCTGCCTAGGCTTTATCATCCCAAAACTGTGAGTCACAAAGAACACGCATTTGTATTTCATCTAGTGACATAAAGGTGACCAGTGCAATTCTCAGTGTCTTAGAATTTGTGAATTATATTTATCAATAATGAGAAATACTACTGCAGTAAATTTGATGCTTTTATTTTTCTGTATGTTGAAGAGAATCAAGAAGAATGATGTTAATGGAAAATTGGATTAAAAGTTTAAAACATTTTTGTTCCAGGTTGTAAATTTTGGAAGGTTCATAAAACCAAATTAAGTTGGGTCTTACAATGTACCTTCTAGTCTTTTGAACACATAAAAAGGCCGTTGCTTAAGGGCGATCACCCTCATATTTGTTCTATGAATGGTGCTGTGGGCAGAGAAACGTGATGTAGATGCTGAAAGTTACCCTTCCCTCCAAGTAGGATCAGATGATGCTATTAAATTACATTTTCTTTCATCTTCATGTGTTCTGAAAAACCTTTGTGAAAGACTTTAAATTTAGGAACATAAAGACAATAGTTTAAGAAGAGTGACTGGAGGAAAAACCTGAGAGAAACTGAGAAGATGGTGAAATAATCAAAAGACAAAAACATGGAAGATTTATCTGTCACACAGGAAGAAACAGTCTATGGAAACGACTCACCAGGTAAGGCTTTCTACTATGCAACCATGAAAACCTAAGTTCAAATCCCTGGTGTCAATTTAGAAAGCTTGCCATGGCCATGCTCACACCTGTAACCTTGAAGTTGTGGACAGAGACAGGAGGATTGGTGGGGTGGTGCTAGAGACTTGCACTCAGGCCCTCATGCTGTGTATCAAACATTGTACCTGTTGAACTCTCTCCCCAGTCTCAAGAAAAAAGATTCTTAATAAAGGTGTTATTAGAGTTCATCAAGATATATTATATAACTAATATGTACCATCTTTTGCCTATAAGATTAACAAAAGGATGAAATGATTGATAATATTCATCACGAGATGTGAATGGGAGTGGATATTGGCTGAGCCTTTATAGAGGACAATTTAATATTCAATACTTGGACTTGTAATTTTGCATTGATTAGCAAATGCACTTTCAGACATCAATTAACCTGTGGGATAAACCTGAGAAAGTTCACATGCCTATATGCAAGAATACAATTAGGAGTTTGGATGAATAGTTGCTGTTAGGCAAAATTCTGCTAAAAGGCATAGTAAAAATTCATAAACATGCAGTTTGCAATCACAAAATAAACATATGTGTTTAATCATTTCCTAAATGAAGAGCTAGAATAGCATCATTTGGGGACTCATAGGACTCCATATGCATGGTCCATGGCCAGCTCCACTCTTCTCTAGAAGCAGACACTCTTCTGGTTTCTAATATCAAAGGTGAGTTTTGTTTGATTTTGTACTTGCAGTGGAATCACATAATGTGAGCTCTTCTATTCTTTTTTAATTCCAACATAATATTGTGAGAATTAATCCATAGTCTTATGTGTAGCAATAACATATTTTCATTGTCATGTGCTACATCAAATTGGCATTTCATAATTTATTTACAACCTGTATTACTGAAACACTTAGCTTATGTGGTGGCCCTGAGTGCAACATGTAGATCTTTGACTGCAAGGATCAAAATTGACCCAGGGTCCCATTAGCTACACACTGAAATTCCTCCCTGCATTTGTGCCAAGGACAGTCCTTTTATCCCTAGAAGATTAGGAGATACTGTGATGCCAGGTTGGGCCCCAGGACTCCCAAGATTCCTTGCCTCTTTTACTAGTAGAGCTTCAGCTAACATAGCTATTGGGGAATTTATGTAAAACTTGATGTGAAGGCAGGGAGGTCCACAAAGCGTCACCTTTAGTGAGACACCATCTTTATATTGAAGGTGTTGAAGGACTCACAACTATTCTAGAAGAGGTGTGGAGGGACTCTACTGGTCAAGCCAGGTGCTGTACTTCCAGGAAGAGACCAACTTTAAAGGATATCTGAATGTCTTTGCAGAGATGGTGCTGGGACACCAGTCAGGAGGGAGCATCGAGAAGATGAGATTCTGCCTTACATGGTGTATGCTTGTATTAAGACAGAGACCACTATAAGATGTTCTCTCCCACAAAACAATGGTCAGGAAACTCAACAATTGCACAAGAGAGACTTTCAATTGTAACTGATGACTGACTTAGGACACTTGCTCTTTTTGTTACTTTTTTTGGGCATATTTTCACAGGGTCAGACACTGTCCTAATTTCCTAAGATGGATGTCAACTAAATGTAATTGTGGATGTATATAACAACTACCTTCCAGAAGTACATGAACCGATAAAGGGGAATAATAATTATAAAAATAGGATATTATAAATTAGTTGTTTTGTGTGTGACTGTTTATATTCCTGGAGATTTTGCTTTTCAGAATAGATGGGTCATGTCATTTACCTGAAAGTAAGTAGTTATAATTTAAAAAGCATAGTTTAATTACACTGTTTAAATAGATGGGAGCAAACATGGAGACCCACAACTGGATAATGTGCAGAGTGAGAGACCTGGGCACACCAAGTCCTTAATGGAATTGTTCCATCAAATCCTTCCCCTCAGTGCTCAGGGAACTCTGTAGAAGAGGAGGCAGAAAGAGTGTAAGAGCCAGAGGGGATGGAGAACATCACAAAAACAAGGTCCTATAAGTCAACATGATCATATACATATAAACTCACAGAGACTGAGGCAGAAGGCACAGGGCCTGAATGGGTCTATACCAGCTGGGATCCCAGAGCTGAAAGAGGAAGTGGACACATGTCCTCATCCCTAACTTAGAAGATATCTCCAGTCAATAACTGCTCACAAAGGAAAAATTAGTTTTCTCTAATGGAATCTTACTGGATATACAAACCACACTTAAGGGCAGTCCCCATGCCTAGCAGTAGATGGCCAAAATAAAATTAACTCCATGATAAGTTTGGAGGTTTTCCTTTGTTTGTTTGTTTGCTTGTTTTTGTACATTACAGGTCGTTTGCCTATAGTTTTTATGAGATTTCTATGTGTGCAAATATGTATGTCTCTGTGTCTATATGTATTTCTTGTGCCTTTTCTTTGGCTTCTTTTTTTCCTGTTTGTTTTGTTCTATTCTGGTTTTTTTTCCAGATGCCTGTTTGTTTTCTAATGAGACAGAGCAAGAAATATATGTTTAAGGAATATATGCAAGAATATATGTTTAAAATTCATTTTATATCCATTTGTTTAATAGGTAAGGTAGTAAACTATGTTAGATGCTGATGATTTACATTGAAAATATTACTGTCTTTACAGAACTTAGCATGTTTTGTAGGGCCAGAGATTATAAATGTCCTCAAAATGTAGCACATTGACAGGGTTAAGGAAATCCTACAAATAAGAATAAGTCTGGAGAAAGGAAAGATATAGTCAAAGGTAGGTTGGAAGAGGAATACTATTTTGTGTTGGACTAGGTGAAGTTTGGGTAGGACCTGAATAAGATCTGAAAGACTGGACTTTGAAGCTGTCACAGGGTCAGGGAACAGACCGTGGGCAGGTCTAGCAGAGGGACATTAAGTGGCCTTATCCCAGAAACAAGACCTTGTTACAAGAGGTGGGCAGCTGAAGATGGCAGGGTGGGGCTGGATAGATCTTCCTTGGGAAGGATTCCTGCATTTCGTATATAGTGCACGGTAGTCCTCAGGGAAGGGTGTGATCTGATTGATGTTATGCAAAAGTCTGTAGCTGCTGTTGTGGAAAGCAGAGAGCAAAGGGACCAGGACTCTTGCTTGAGTTCTGGCTTGAGGATGGCTTGTCCCTTGGTGGTAGAAGTTTCTGGGAGAAAGTTCTAGATTTAAATGTGAATGTTGCAGTTAAAACATTAGTAAGTAACCTATAGTATAATCTTCTTTTCTTCGGTCTGCTAAGGTAGACAGTTGCTCAATAGAACTTGCCATTGGTACTAGCTTGAAATTACTCATATAACTATTTTCTAAACTAACAAATAGGGTTTTCACCTTACCAAAAAGTGTCTAAGACACACCGTGCAGGAACTGCAAACATCCACACGGGCATAGATATTTCTGAGATATCCAAGATCAGGTTTGAGACTTGTATTTAAAATCAGATCTGGCTCAGGGCAAATTGCAGGGAAGATTTCAAAACAAGGCAGGCAGGTTACTATCTCCACCCCTGTAGTTGTAAGTTTCCTCTGGTCCCACCTGGCTCCAAGTCAGGACAAATTTCTCTCACCCACTGGTCCTGCAGCTTCTCAGACCCAAATAAACACACAGAGACTTATATTATTTACAAATGATATGGCCCAATGGCTCAGGCTTCTCGCAAGCTAGCTCTTACATCCTAAACTAACCCATTTTTATAATTCTATACTTTGCCACGTGGCTTGTGGCTTACAGGTACTTTATATCTTGTTTCTCCTGGTGGTGGCTAGCAGCATCTCCTCTGCTCTGCCTTTCTCCTTCCTTTCTCTCTAGTTGGAATGTCCCACCTAACATTATTCTGCCTCACCATTGGCCAAACAGCTTTATTTATCAACCAATCAGAGCAACACATATCCACAGCTCACAGACCAACACCTCCATCAGCCCCCTCTTTCCTCTCAGTTGCATGTAAAGTCAGTTTATAAAGCCCTCGGCTATTAAAATATCCCAAGTTGCAAAAGAGATGAAGAAAGCCCTTTCTGGCACAGTGACACCAAGTGTTCCAGCAGCAGCTTTGAGGCTACTGCAGAATGGCTCCTGTTGTCATGTACCAGAAACAAACAGTTGCACAGGAGCCCCTGTGGTCCACTGGATACCTGCAAGTATGCCAGATGATTGGCTTATTGTAGTTTCAGAGGAGAATCATCAAAGTATGAAACTTTAGATAGAACACAGAGGAAAACCACATTTATTTCCCAGGTCATTTTAATTTCTTCTTTCTTGTGTATGTGTTCACCTGTCAAATAAATTACTTTGGGGCAGAAAATATTATGCTGAATATATTGGTCAGTTGCCTGGACAGCAAAGATGACCATGGAGTCATCTGCATCTTTACTCAGATCATAGTTTTATTTTACTGGATAAACTCAAATCAGTTAATTGTTCAAAATATGCTCTTATCTTTGCCATCCAAATACTACAAATGCTGCTGGTTGTCCTGATGAAACACCATGTATTGTTTATTAAAAATATGTAAGAAGTTATATAAATGCTTCTTGGCCACCTATATGGAAGGTACATGATAAATGTTTATGTTCCTCTTCCTTCTGTGATCTTTTTGGCTGGCTATCAGGGACCATTCTTATTTCAAAGTTCACTGTGCTAGATAGTTTCATGTCAACTTGACACAAACTAGAGTCATATGAGAGGAGGGAACATCAACTGAGAAAATGTCTTCATAAGATTCAGCTATAGGCAGCCTATAAGGCATTTTCCTAATTAGCAATATGGGAGGACCAAGTCCATTGTGGATGGTCCCACTATTGGGCTGGTGGTTCTGAGTGCTATAAGAAAGCAGGCTGAACAAGCCATAAGGAGCAAGTCAGTCAGCAGCACTCCTATATGGTTTCTACATCAGCTCCTGCCTCCAGGTTCCTGTCCTGTTTGAGAGTTCCTGCCTTGGCTTCCTTCCATAGGGCAGAGATTCAGGATGTGTAAGCCAAATAAACCCTTCTCTCCCCAAGTTGCTTTTGGTCATGCTGCTCCATCACAGCAATAATAACCCTTGCTAAGACAGTGGCCATGTTCAGTAAAGTGACTATCCTCAAAATTTCAGGGTCTCTTGCTTACGTGACCTACGAGCTATTTAAAATGGAAAGCCGTCTTGGGAAATACCCAGCCCCTTTACTCCTTTTCCAAGTGAAGAAACAGCCAGTTCAAGTGGTTTGGCTAAAGAGCCAGCAGATGCCCGGTGATGCTCTCGGGCTCGCTTGTGTCATGCGCTTTGTCCATGGGTGACAGATTGCGTCACATCCTGCCAGGCTCAGCTGCGTTTGTGCAATTCCCATGAAAGGCTGCCTAAAATCTAATGATGGCGTCTTACAGAAAAAGATTATTTTCTTTGTTTCATGAAAATCATGATAAAGTGTGGCCTGTTTATTGTGCTGATTTTAAACATAACTTTTTTTGAGTTATTTAAGTAATAGTTCTGGGTGATCCTTTCAACTTCTGGGAACTTAAAAATATTTGGCCAAGACTCAAATGACTGCTGCTGTTCTGAAAGTTTGCTTATGAAGTTAAAAAAAGACCATGGGTAGGTTGTCATATCCCTTGTGCTTATATCAAGGAGTAGCACACACAAGTGTGACAAATTGTGCAGTCACTTTGCTCCTTAAACATCAGAGTTAGCTTCCTGATTAAAATAATCAGTGATAGTGCATGCCTCTAATTCTAGCACTGAGGCAGGAGGATTGCAACAGTTTTGAGGCCAGACTGGGTTATGTAAGGAGTACCAGAACAACACAGACTGCATAGCAAGGTCCTGTCTCAGAAAACTGCAATGAATGATAACACTTTCTGGCTTTAGAATATAATGATATTTGCTAAACTCTCAAACCACTGATATTTTCTTCCATGGTTTAATCTGAGACAGAATTTAAAGGTAGCAAGGCAGAGGCTCCACGCTGGCATGTGGATCCCCAAACTTCTCAGTTGATGAAAATTTCCTGAGTTGTCAAATGTTCCTAGTTTTAGAAACACAGTCTTTGGCTCCTTTGGATCCCCAGACTCTCACAGTCCCCTCTCTATTGACTATTACATTTAAAACAGACTTAGTCGTACACAGACCTCTCTCCCTACTCGGTTAAAAAACAAAAACAAAAACAAAAACAAAAAACCCCCCAAAAACCCTTTTATTTCTGAAAATATCTCTGAGTGCCCAATTGTTGGTATAATTTTACGAAGTACCATTATAAAGGTGTTCTAACTCATAAATCTGAAAAGAAAACTGTGAAACATCTATCTGTGTTATTAGGAATGCTTTCCTAGGAGTTAATGTGGGGTGAGGGAAAGTTATGAAAGCTTTGCACAGCCATGTTGTGATTTCTCTGGGAAAAAGAGAAGTCCATGAATGTCTGTTACACAGGGAAGTTTCAGTTCTGTATCCAGTGTACGCATTTCTCAGGGAGAGGCATGAGAATGATAGAATTAACACTCATGTCTCAATAGTGAGGCTTTTTTTTTTTGGTCAAAAACAATTGCTCATGAGTTTCATGAATGACATTAGTCTCTAGTAGATCAGTGTATTTGTACAGACAAAAACAATTTCTGAATGTTTATAAAGTATTGAAAACCACCCTGCTTTCTGCTGATGTCCCTACATCCCTGCAAGGAACCCTGTTTTCTATGCTTGGGGAAACTCCATCTGGACCTAGCTAGCCTGAGGTTCTTTTGCTCCCTCTACAGCACTTCTGAGATATGTGTTCACCAATGGATGCCTCTTTCTTTTCTTGTTTGTACCTCATAGTTTCTGAATTGTTAGCTTGTAACACACTGTATGTGTGTGTGCATATGTGTGTGTGTGTGTGTGTGTGTGTGTGTGTGTGTGTGTGTGTGTGTCTGTGCGCACTGTTTGGACTCTGACCTGTTCTCTAGCATGGGGCATGAAGATAATCGGAGTTTGAGCTTAACCTTCTTATAACTAATAAATAGTCTTGTTGAATGGCCTGAAGTTTAGACTCTAAATGACAAGTCTTCAAATTTTTTGTTTTTGCTGCTTTTTCTTAAATCCACAGTGTTTCTATTGGTTTCCTGGCCTTCCTGCTCAGTTTCTCCCTAACTCTCTTGAGACAGATCTGTTTTCACAGAGTTAATCTTCTGGCAATGTGACATATTTTGATGGTTGTACAGAATAAAGGGCAGAGTTATCCTCTTCCTTATTTGTCTGTCATCTAACCGTCTCATAGATACCTATCTACCCACTCATTTTTTTGTGCTTTGTTAGCACTCAGTGTTCAAGCCTCTCAAGGAATCCTTCCTTCCTGTGTCTAATACGTTTTCATTGTACTTCTTTCTCTTCTACCAATGCTCCTTTGAGCAAGATCAGTCTTGCCCTTCCTGCACAGTGTGCATGCACTGTCTCCACTGGCTCCGAATCTTGTTCTGCAGATCTTCCAATCCTCATCTTTTCTCTCTAAACCGAATTCCTCAGATTGTTTGAAGGAGAAGTGAAGTCTCTTCTTTTTAATGCAAGTACTCTCAAAATATGATCCCTTCATTAAGTCCTCAGTGTTCAATGGTAGTTATTACTGAATTACTTAATTCAGGTGTACCAGTAAGTCCAGTGTCAGTTTCACACCAGACGCCATTTGGGTAGAAAGAAGGGTCTCTGCTATCTCATGCTTATGATATTTACGTGTATTGCAATTTCATAATGCAGGTAGCATTCAATGAGCAATATTTATGAAACTAATCACTTAAAAAAAGTGGTAGATGAAGAGGAAGAGTACTGTAAGAGCTGACTGGAAAAGGGGGATATTTCAGGGTCAGAAAGAAATCTGGTTCAAGGGAAATTCCCAGGCATCTACAAGGATGACCCCAGCTAAGGCTCCTAGCAAGAGGGGGTGCATAGCCTGAACTGGCTAATGACTGTAACTAGTCAAGACTTACAGTGAAGGGACTGGGGCACCAATCCAGCCACATAACCTCCTATCTACAATTTGTCCTGTCTACAAGATGTGCTGGGGTAAATGTGGCACAGAGATTGTGGGAATGGCTAACAATTGACAGGTACAGCCTGAGACCCATGCCATGAAGGTGAGCCCACCCGTAACACTGCTTGGAGAACCAGAACCCAGAGGCTGGATAGCCCAAAGACCTAGGATAGAACTAAGCAGGCCTGGAAAAAATGTCAATGTAAAGATGCCTAATGATTTTCTGCTATACTCACAAATTGGTGCCTAGCTCAGTTGTCATCAGAGAGACTTCACCCAGCAACTGATGGAAACAGATGCAGAGATCCACAGTCAAACAGTAGGTGGAACTTTGGAAATCCTGTGGAAAAAAGAGCTGGAGGGATCAAGGACACCACAAGAAAACCCACAGAATCAGCTAACCTGGGCTCATGGGGGCTCACAGAGACTGAACTGACAAGTGGGGAGTCTTCATGGGATTGACCTAAGTCCTCTGCTTAAATGTTACCATTGTGTAGCATGGTCTTCTTGTGAGACTCCTAACAGTGGGAGCAGGGGCTGTCTCTGACTCTTTTGCCTGCTTTCCAGACCCTATTCCTCATACTGGTTGCCTTATCCAGCCTTTATAAGGGAAGTCTTACTGTAACTTGATATGCCATGTTTGGTTGTTATCCATGGAAGCCTTGCCCTTTTCTGAATAGAAATAGAGGAGGAGTTGATATGTGGGGAGGTGGCAGAGGGGAGGTAGGGGAAGGAACTGGGAAGAGAAGAGGGAGGGGAAATTACACTTGGGATGTAAAAAAAATAATAATAGTACAAAAGTCATTAAAAACAACACAAAGCCGGGCGGTGGTGGCGCACGCCTTTAATCCCAGCACTCGGGAAGCAGAGGCAGGCAGATCTCTGGGAGTTCGAGGCCAGCCTGGTCTACAGAGCGAGATCCAGGAAAGGCGCAAAGCTACACAGACAAACCCTGTCTCAAAAAAAACAAAAAAAAAAAAAAATCAAAACAAAACAAAAAAACAACACAAAACCCTTCTTCTCTGAGTAGATTACTGTCATGAAAATAGTGACTATTCCCCAAACACACTAACTCCCAAGATATCCCCCATGCAGACACACAGAAAGAGAAGTTACTGATTGTAGAGTAATGGGGGCCACCTTTAGATGCAGAATATTGTGTTGTGGTTTGCATGTATCCAGCCTAACTGATCTAAGAGGGTGTTGCCCACTGCAAGATGAAACTGTTTTGAACTTGGAGGAAACAAGATCAACGATGCCAAGTGACCTAGTTTTGCATTTCCAACTTTTTCTCTTTATAATAAACGCAATAGAAAAGTGTTGAGGTTACAGATTTTTAGCATTTGTTTGAAGGAAGAGGCCTGCAAATAAAATGGCATCCTATGTTAACCCAGCCCTTAAACAAAAAACTGTGTTTCTTTTGCTCTTGCTAATAAACAACTGGTGATATTCGGGCTCTTTCTAGCTGTTGTAAAAGCATATTGAGTTGTTTTTCTGTTTCCGGATTTGTATTTGTATGTTTATATGTGTATTTATTTCTGTTGAACTTAACACAACAGTGACATCCTTGTGTTGGCATCAGTTCTGCAATCCAGGCTCTTTGTACTGGTTGGCATCCATGCTGTGAAATGAACTATAAGCTGCTCCATTCAGTGTGCCAGGGATGTGGAGTACTTGATATGTGAGCCTTCCCCAGGGCTTCGCTAAGCCTCTTTAACCTCTGGATGCACTCTGCCACAACTGGATGCTTCCGAGTCGTGATATGTATCTACCTTTTATTTTGATTTGGAGATCTCTTGAACTATAAAATTACATTTTCTTTGGAGCAAATATTTTTGAGTGCACTGAGATGGCAGGTTCATGAAGTCCCCAGGCCTTTCACAGGAAATGGAGAAATGCAAAGGTCATGTAAATATAGTCACAACAATGTCCTCACTGATTGGAAAAACTTAATATCAAACACATTTTCATTTGAAAGGTGGACAGCCTAGGAAGAATATATGCCTGGATTATTTGCAGGGGTGGGGATGGGGGTGTGGTTCAAAACAAATGTCCTTATCGTTGGATATCTGATACTTCCTAAATTAGTAATTAGGTCAAGTTATGAATACCAAAAGAACAAAACAAACTCCGTGTGTGTGTGTGTGTGTGTGTGTGTGTGTGTGTGTGTATGAGTGCTGCTGGTATGCTGTTCCTCTAGCTATAGTTATCTTTGCCATCTATTCATACAAAAATGTCTAAAGAGGACAGTGGATTTGTCTGGGTGGTAACTGGCTGCACACTTTCCATTACCAAAATTTCTAATGTTTAGCATTTTTTACTACAATTATGCATCCAATATTTATTTATATAGTCATAACATTTTCAAAAACACTTATGGAAGCTGAATCCCAAATCATACTTCTGGAAAATTAAGTTGAACTTGACTATGATTGCTTTTGAAAAATCTATTGTTAAAATTTTTGTGATCATGAATGTTATTTTTGTTTATTTTGTTTCACAGATATTTGTTTATCATTCACTATGCACCACATACTGTCATGGATCTCAATGATACTAGAATAGGGTGCATGGGTCCTGCGCTCTTGAAACAGGCTACGAAAAGCAGACCTACATAAGAGGAACTATGTAGTTGCTATAATAGCCAACTGGATAAAACACTATATAGAATTGTTTCAGTAGATTATGAAATAAATGATAATGTCGGAATGAGGCCCACTAGAAAACCTGACACTAGATACCATGTATAATTGATGACCAGTTTTTTTCAGAAAATATTCGTGTTTTAGCTAATGAGTGGTGTTCTTTCAAGATGACTGGTAATTATGGGTGCCAGCGTTCTAAATTTGAGGTTTAATTTTCACATCAAATATAGTATTTATATTTGAATATTACAGGCACAAAATAATTGTGTCCCCTATTCCTGAGTTATCACAATTCAGGTTATAGATCTATACTAAAATCAATTCTTAACATTCTCAGTTTTATTTTGGAAACATTCTGAGAACATTGAACTAGGAAATATGGAGTCCTTTTGCCTAGTAGAAATAAAGTTCTGTAAACCTTGGGCCATAGTCTGGTCAACCGATGACACATAAACTTGCTTATTGTGCACTTACATTTAAAGACATCATTTAAAATATACATAGCTATTAATAATTCATTTAATTCATTGGTTTGCTTGCCAACATTCTTATAATGCCTGTCAGTTTTACCAGTGTTAAAAAATCAGCTCTTTCAAATGAACCTTCTATAAAATAACTTGTATTTTGTACATTCCTTTGTAGTGGCCTGATCTGCACAACCTGCCTTGCTTGTGGTTTTAATATTTTTCATGTGTTATCACCCACTGTAAATGCAGATCCAGCAGCACTGGCTAAAATATTCACATTTTTTTCTGATCTTAGTAAATGTGTCTGTAAATTTCTTCAGCTTTTAGCTTAACAATACTATCTACTTACTGGCAGTCATTTTACAACTCCACAACATTTCCCCCCCTTTATTTCTGTTTCCTTTATTATCTACTTACCTATCTACCCAACTAGCCTCTTCCTTCTTTCCTCCCCTTTTCTGATACGATGTACTACATGCTAATTTGTCAGTTTCCAAGATGTTCTCTAAAGGATGGGAACTTTTCCTCTTCATTTTTATTATTTCAACTATATTGGTTGTTCATTAATATTTAACTCATGGTTAACTGCTCTAGAATTTATGCTTGAATGAAGCTTAACTACTGCACCCATTTTTCTCAAGACTCCTTATAGGCTTCTGCCCTCAGAAACTCTTTAAATGCTAACATCTTAACATAGCTTGTGACCATTTCTAACAGTGAAATCAACAACAAGAAGGGTAAATTGTCAAAAAAAATGAGATGAAATAAACTCCCCAAAGTACATTTACTGTTAATTTGAGTTCAAAACAGGAAGATACACTTTGGCTAACACTGTGCTCAATGGGAAAGTTAGAATATTTTTCTTCTCTGTTCTCGTGGATTTGGCACTTACAAACAGGTTTAAAGAGGGGAACCTATAAATACAGAAGGTCCAATGATGCTGAGCAAATAATCCAGAAGCACTGCCTTTCTAGCCTCCTCTAATCTCCAACAGTTATGAACTACAGGAGCATGGTTGCTTGGGATCCTCCTGTGTCATAACCATTTCTTTGTTAAGAGTACACAAATCTTTTCAGCTAGAAGTCATATTTTCTAAGTAGATACATGGAAAGAAAGCAGGTATGCATGTTAGTGATGCTCTCCACGATAGTTCACCCATGAGTGGTTAGACAATGCTATTCTCATCTAAATGGATGCTGTCTCCTAGCTAAAATTCAGTGTTATCAATTTTTCTGTTTAGATTTGAAGTTAGAATTCACAAAGAACCGTATCTAGTTAGTTGTTCCTTACATCTAGAAAGAACAGGAACAGAATCTGAAGTCTTGAATAAATAAGTTTCTAAGGACTTCCAGGCCTCCTACCTTTCATAAACACAAACAACAGAAAAAAATCTAAGAGAACTTATCATTTATCTGAGACTAATGTTGGGAAAGCAACCTTTTTGAGAATGAGAACAGTAGATCTGAATCATTGTTGGTGTAGGGTCTAAATCTGTCCTACATGGGTGGCTCAGGCAACATGATCTGAAAAACCAACCTTAAAATCCACTCCAAAAATGACTAAAATCTCTCAGATCCCCAGCTAAGTTATGGCCCAACCTTCATTTCATAACCTAGGGCATTTTGGAGTCCAATAGGATTTTTAAAAACCAAGCTGAAACCAAGCCCACACGAATAGATTATAAACCTTATGAGAAAACCATCAAGAGCAAAAGCTGTCAGATGCAGTAAACAGATCAACTGATGCCGTTGAACTCAGCGGATGCAGTAAGCAGATGAACTGAGGCCATTGAACTCAAAACAGAGGTCAATCTATGATCATAAGGTGAACATGTTTTAAATAAAGAATTTGGAAAAATGAAGCCCTAAGTAGTATAGATAGTCCACATGTGCTGGTGTTCCAATCACAGCCAAGGTGTCCTGAATGCTTGCAACTGGGAAAGCCAAAGCTTAGCTTTACACAGAAGCCGAGTGAAAGTTGAGAAAGTCATATTTGTTTGGATATGTGATGAACCCTCTGAATTTGGTTTTATGTGGAGAATGTGTGTCCAAAAACTATAATGATAATCTTACTTCACCAGAAAAGCAAAGCAATCTGGTCAGGAAATGAAACAAAAATCAGAAAAAGTTCAAACAAGCAAAAACGAAGTGAGAAAGGAGGCTGTAGGTTGCTATCTGGGTCTAATAGAAATATTTTGGAAATGTAAGACATGGGAAATGCTTTCTTCATGAAAGTCCAATAGTTTCAAACTTCATTGCAAGGAAACAACCACAGAGATGAGAGGGAGAAACCGCTGTTACACTGAAGACTATATTTTCATGATACATTGCACAGAAACACTGATGTGTTAAATATGACATCATTAAACTTCTGCCACCTGATAGCGCTCCACAATCCATTTACTTCAGTGTCACATGCATAGCTTTTGATTGGCAGACACAGAAAACATTTGTATGTGAGGTCTAGGGATTTGACTGTAACATGTTTCCCCATAAAGCTCTAAATAGACTTTAGGCACTAAAAATGACTGGAAATGCAAAATTAGATGACATAGAAGATAAAACTTGTGGTCACTGTTGTAGGGATTAGGAGAAAGACACCCTAGGTCTCTTTCAATCAGGGGAAGGAAGAGCACAACGAGGATGACTGTGGCTGTCATGACATTTGTTACTACATGAAAATCATTATCTCCTGAAAAGATTTGCAGCAGACATGTGGGTACATTGTGTGATGGCTAATCTTGGTTGTCATTGTAAATTGAGGAATGGCCACCATCAGATTGATCTGTAGGGCATTTTCTGGAAGGCTCATTGATGTAGGAGGGCCTAGCCCCTCTGTTGGCAGTGCCACCCCTAGGCAGGTGGTCCTTGACTCTATTAGAAAAGCAACTGAAGAAGCCAGAGGGAGTGAGCCAATAAGTGGCATCCCTTCAGGATTACTCCTTCAAACTCCTGCCTTGAATTCCTACTTTGTCTTCCTCTATGACAGACTGTGACCTGTAAACCAAACAAACCCTCTCCTCTCCGTGTTTCTTCTGGTTAGTGTTTTTATTACAATAATAGAGACACTAACTAGAACACAGAGTAAGAAAAGAAAAAAAATAGAAGTTACACCATGTAGTAACTTTAGCTAACTCTTTCACCAAAGTGACTTTAAGCCAGACACACATTAAAAAAAAATTCTCCATATGGATTATATTGTTTGGACAACTATTTTTCACTAATAATTCTCTTCCTGATAGCACTGTTTCTGAAAAAATACTTCTCACAGCTGTAATATGATGTCCTGTGCCCTAACCATCATGTTTCCCCATTAAAGGAGGTTTCTAGAAATTCTGTTGTCAAACTTAGACATATTGGTTTCTAGTTGTGACTTCAAGAAATGGAATCTGGATTTCATTCAGGGTTTGACCATATTGTTTACCTCCACTGGACATTACAGCTGATTCACAGGCAGAGGCAATTGTTGCTGGTAAGGAACTACCAATAGGCCTTCTACAGGATTCTGATAAATAGTTTCTGGTACACAATCTGACCAGCTTCAAAATTATGCCTCACCTTGTTAAACTAAATTATGTTAACCATAATGTCAAGGAATTTTCCTCATTAACCTTGTCTCATAGTATTCCCTATGAAGTTATCATAGATGAAACTCAGTGGCTGGCTTCTAAACTTAAATAGACTGATGAAAGGCTCCAGCTTCTTGAACTCTTGAATAAAACAAATGGAATCCTCCACAGTGAACATCTTATAGACAATGGTGGCATTGTTGCTTCATTGATGCTTATGGCAAAGCATGCCACAGATCCCTCCTCCCCTCACAATATACACATTACAGACTATTGTTACTGCTTTCGATTGCCCTCCAGGACTTGATGTTAACCATCTATCTATTTTTGGAAACAACAGGTACTTTCATAGGACATGGAAAAATCATTCTGGTACTAACCTGGAAGCTTCATTCATGCTGGCTAGCTTTTACAGTGCTAGAAAGTGTGGGTGCTACTTGGGGAGAAGAGCCATCAGCAGTCTTACCCAGCTGAGAAACACTGTGAAAACAATAGTGACCAGCCTGGCAAAGCATATCCACTGATGAAATAGTGGCATGGGGGCTGTGGGACTAACCAGTCCCTTTCTGATAGGATTTAAAGCCTGCTCCACAAAAAAGAATTCTGTCACCAGTAACTAGGCTTAAAACACATGGCTGACTAGTCATAGGCCCCAGTTGAGAACACAAAACTATTCTGCTATGAACATATTAATATACTACCTCCTTAGTTCTTATCTTTATATAAATAGATTACTGCATCTCTCAACCTTTATCAAAGATTCTGCTTTTTGCAGTAGATGGATTAACACAGAGACACCCAACTGATCAATGTAGAGAACAAGATAGTATGGAGTATTTAGCTCTAACTGGGATATCTACATCACACCCACTTCCCTAAGCCTAGGGCCTATCTGGGAGGAGAGATAAATACTGTATGAATAAGAAGTAGTGAGTATCTGCATGTAAATAGTATTTGAGGGTTATGATGGGGCCCCTGCACACATGAACTCACAGAAGCATAACTGGATGGACAAAACCCTACACAAGATTAAGCTAGCCAAAGTCACAGCATGGTTCAGGGAAGGCTCCTGTATTCCCATCCCTAGCTGAGGAGCTCTTGGCAATTGATGGCTGCTGGTGGAGGAACAGTCATTCATTTTTATTCAGTGATGCAGCTTCTGAGAGGTTACCCATGCTCCAGTAGATGGTCCTACACCCACGCATATACAGAAACACTAAGTAGATTCAGTGCATTTAAACAAAAAGAAAGAGTAATCTCATGAAATAATGAGGGAAAAGTGGTAGTCAGATAGGGGAAGAATTGGATAGGAGGGGATAGGAGGTAGATCTGATCAAATCACACTATATTTATATATGAAATTCTCAGACAATAAAAAATGAATAAAAGTTGAAATTCTTGGCTCAAAACTAAGGTAACATTAAAAATTAAGTAGGCTTTGCTCAGAGGCTTGATTTTTATTAAAATTTTAGGTCTTTTACTTCCAATTTGGAAGACAATATGTTAGGAGAAAAAGAAAACATGTTGAAAAGGGGCCAAATAAATTCCACTTAGTTTTATTTTCTCTTAATCTTCAATTTATCATCATGATGTCTTGGGAAGAGATGAAGTCCCACAAATTGTATTCTGCTGAAAACTTTTCTCACAGAATGTTCCCTTCTATAGTTTTTGGTTACTATTTGATATGATGCAAACTATAGGCATGTATTGCAAGTCAACATTCATATGACACTTTCACTGTTTGACTCTGGCTGTGCAGTCACTGTTAATCCAATTCTGTGATTCATCACTAAATAAGTGATTAGAAAGCAATGGTTTTATTACAATTTTACAGCTTCTTTTTAAAAGGAAGGAAGCATTCAGAGAAACTCTTTCTACCATTCTCCCTGGCTGAGGGAGTGGAAGGGAAGCCAAAATCCAAAGGCAGAAGTTGGCATTCAGCCTGTGACTTGGTGGACCTGTTAAACAATCCTGAAGAAAACCAGATTCCAACCGAATCAAACAGGGAAGCAGTAAGTTCAGAAAACAATGTTCTTGGTTTGGTAAAAGTCCATGAGAGCTGCCTCTGTCCATAAATGGGTTGAAAGCAATCACAGGTTGGAACACTCAGAAGTCCTGTAGGCAGTTTTAATCATTCTTGTTGAAAACCAGCAGTGAAGAGAAAGGAGAAGAAACACAGTGTACGTACACAGGGATCTGTTGGATAGCCTTGCTGAGAAATGTTGTAAATTGTGGGTTTATGTTTTATTATGTACATCTTCTTATCATTTTTATATTAAGTATGGCATTTTATATCATAGGAACTATACAGTGAGGAGCTTCCGCCAGGCTGAAGCTTCAGAATGCATTATACACACTGATTGTGACAGAAAAATCAGCACATGTGGGACTCCATACCCAGAGAAAGGTTTGTCTTTTTCTCATTTTATTCTTTGGCAACTCCTACTGCCAGACCCAAATTTTTGCTGGAAACAACTGCTGTGCAGATTCTGCAGTGACCTATGTGTGAACACATATTTATTTCCTTTCTATTACTTCAATGGCTTGCCAGAGGCCACATATCTGATGGTCCTCTGTGGGGAGTACAATTATGTTTTCATTATCTTGAGGTGGAGGGAGAGAAAGTTTTACACTGTAAAGCAGGCTGATCAACCTGGTTTTTCTGTGTGAACTGTGAAATAGGGAAGTGTTTTGTGGTGATATATTGTGTCCCTCAATATATTGTGCACCCTAATAAAGCTTATCTGAGGATCAGAGGAAAAAGCCAGCCATTATATTAAACATAGAAGTCAGGCAATGGTAGCACACACCTTTAATTCTAGCATTTGGGTGACAAAGATCCAACTGGATCTCTGTGAGTTCAAGGCCACACTGGGGAACAGAGCCAGGCATGGTAACATATGCCTTTAATCCCAGCACTAACCATAGAGGTCTGGACGTCTGTACAGATAGACAGGAAGTGATGTGGCTGGGCAGAGAGAGGAAGTGATATGCAGAACAGAAAGGCATATAGGCATGGGTGTACAGGAAGTAGGTCTCTTTGGCTGAGGATTTCAAAGTGGTAAGAACATGGCTGGCTTTTTCCTCTGATCCTCAGATAAGCTTTATTAGGGTGCACAATATATTGGGGGACACAATATATCACCATAGGGTTTATTTAAAAATTGCCTATCAATCAGATGTACCTTTGAATAGCTTCAATTTTATAAGCAGATATTACAACTGTACAAACTTTCTGTATAAGTCCATATGTTTGGAAGAGAGAAGGGAGGTCAAGATTTATCGAATTTTCACAAAATGTTGAAAGACATTTGCACAATATCCAGTAAGATGATTTGAAATTGTAGCACACGGTCACCTTCCGTTAGCATGTGTGTCTTCTTTATTATGAAAGCCCAACACGAAAAGAAACCAGGGCCGCTCATTCTGCAATTAGCTTAGATTTTTCATAAATAAAAGGTCTGAGAACCACATTAAAGACAGAAGAAATCTGGTAATACTCTGGAGTATCACAGAGGTAA
Source organism: Peromyscus eremicus (assembly GCF_949786415.1). NCBI lineage: Eukaryota > Metazoa > Chordata > Mammalia > Rodentia > Cricetidae > Peromyscus > Peromyscus eremicus. The sequence goes on along the minus strand of NC_081417.1, from coordinate 33,211,872 downwards.
TAGATGTTCCTACTTCCCATGGCCAAGTAAAATAAATTAGTTTGTCTCCTTAAAGCAGAGTTATGATGAAAGCCAGCTGGTCAATAATTTTCAGATAAATGACCACCCAACCTGCAAAGGTATCTCTCTAGGTAATTACCAAGTAAGACATCTTAAATAGCATGTCTTTAAGCCAGCAGGCAGGTTACACTTGAAGTACTTCTTCCCCTACATTTTCAGACATTTCTAAACTAATAATCCATTTGAAACGAATGCATCGTGTGCCTTCCCTATCTTGCCTGGACTTTAGGTTGAAATAAAAGCTGGTTGCAGTGCTTCTATTTTTCTTAGTGTCACAGAGTCCAGTAGAAGGTCAGCTTGACATTCTACTTTGCTGGAACATGCTTGTCAAGTGATGATTATATTGCAGTGGGGGAGATTAATTTCATTTTAGGTATAACAATATCATTTTTCCAGATGCCTCGGGAATAGTCTGTTTTAAAGGTGTTATCTAGAACTATTACTTTACACCAAATGTGTTTCAGTCACTTACCAGTTTTGTAAATAACTCAGTAGATAGGTAAGTAAAAAGTAAAGACTAAGATGAGAAATGTCACTAATTATCTAAAAAAAGACCAGTGTTCACTTATGTTGGGGGCAACTTAAAGCCAATGTCAAAGTGAAAAGCCTATTATCTTCTTCCTTCTTGCAAGTCATCATATACAGTGTGTTTCAGCAATAGATCTTGGAAATATAAACTGATCTTTGATGTGTCTGCTAAAATATCATAAGAACAAGCCTTGCAAATGTAATGTCAAAATGACATGTGCCAGATTGTAGCGTTATACATGAAACTCAATAGTGTTTGGAGATTTTGTGTTGTTTGTTTTGTTCTTAGAAAGACTGGCTAATTTTGAACTTATTGTATGAAAAGTCATTATGTGCAGTTTCAAAGGAAACAGGACCATCATAACTTATTTCCAAAAGTTTTAAATTTCCTTAGGAGTGTAAATAAAGTGTATAGATTTTAGTAGACTGGATAGCTAAGGAGAATGGTACATAAGACTTGGTTGTTGACTGTATCAGGGTATCCCCACGTGAATAAAGATGCTGGTCCTAGTATTAAGAATTCTACAGAAGTGGTGGGAATGTGTTTAGCACTCTAGTTATTTCCTTTAGTGATAAACAAAAAGATGTAGAAATTTCATCCTTAAGTTTCAAATTTTCCATAGCTTTAAATTTCAGTTATTACTTCTAAATATTCTAGGAATAATTTTAAAATATTACTGATTCTCATAATCCATGAATTGTGTATTTAATATAAATTTACCTTCTCACTAAAATTAATTTGTAGATGAATTGCATGACATTTTTCAGGGGGGAGCATAATGAAATGCTTATTTATCACAGATAGAAAGGTCACTAAAGTACCAAAGAAAGTTCCATCCAAGCCCAGCTTGTGAAACCAAAGGGTTTATTGGGGGTTACTTATAATAGTATGGGTGACTCAAAGGCAACTGAAGCACCAAAAGCCTACCCCATACTGCATACTTGGGGGAGCACAGCTACACTGTTGAGGAGTGCCAACCTCCAGCCAACCTTCTATCTCCTGTATGTTCTAGGACCTACCAAGACCCATGCAGCTGGTATAGGAGGGAGTGGAGAAGAAATCCCATGTGGGTGTCTCGCAGCCTTCTGTCAGCCTTCCAGAAAAGAATGTTAACAGACTTGCCATCATGTAGACCTAGCCATCGGCTGTATTGTTCTTATTCCATTGTTATGACTGTGAGCCAAAGCTGTAGGTCACCACAGCCTACCTCATGACAGTGTTGATTATAAAAATCCTGGATAAAGTAGCTGCATATGATAACCTTAAATTAATACTTTTGGCATATTATGGTTATTTTTGTTCATGTACAGAGTGACAAAAGTTAAAGCATCCTGATGTGTGTATTTCCAAGTCAAGTGCTGTTCCACTTTCTTGGTGGTCTCTTTAGGGCTATGTATGAATTCTTTTTTTTTTTTTGGTTTTTTGAGACAGAGTTTCTCTGTGCAGTCTTGGTTCCTGTCCTGGATCTCACTCTGTAGATCAGGCTGGCCTTGAATTCACAGAGATCTGCCTGGCTCTGCCTCCCGAGTGCTGGGATTAAAGGCGTGTGCCACTGCCACCCAGCATAGGGCTATGAATTCTTATCCTGTGATTTTTTATTAGTGATTTTGCTGTTTAATGTGGTCTCATGTATAGTACTAAAATGGCATTCCTAAGTACAAAAAGGCTGGGATGTGCTTTGCAGATAAAATAGGTGTGTTAGATCAGCATTATCTAGGCATAAGGTAGAATGTTAGTTGCTTTTCATTGTTCTCAGATCAGCAACATATTACAGTGCCTTTAAACAGACACACACCACCACTATCACCACCACCACCATCACCACCACCACCACTACTATCACCAACAACAACCGAAAAGCGACAAGAAATAAATCATATATGTTAGTTTACACAAATGTGACCAGAGACTCAGAAATATAACCCTATATCTCCCCTAAGAGCAAAAGCTTAGAACTTTTTTATTTATTCTTCATGACAACTTTATAGGAAAATTATCATGATTGACAAGAATTGAATGTATTATACATTTTATCCCAAATTATTCATAAACTCAAATAAAAATGCATCTTATATTGACATAATTAAATAAAAGAACTTCCTAGCATGTAAACATTCACAATTAAGATGATAGATTAAGTGTAGTGAAATATGCAGACTTGTAGCTGAGAAGCATGTAGTCACTGTTAGTTTATGTAGGAATGCTTTAGAATTAGAATGTTGTAGAGACATCATGAAAAGAGCAGATTCATGGAGAGATATAATTCAATTAAGTTTCACAAACTTAATGTTTTTTAAGATATTTATCTTCTTAAGGACCTTTCAACCCAAACACGTTGTCAGGAGAATTTTTTTAAAAACTACTATTAAAATAGTCAAGGCAATTATATGATCAACTTCCAATTTCCAGTTTTAACTCACAGTTCTCAGTTAAGAGAATGCACTAACTCTTATTATGTGCTCACATTTGGGACATTTTTCAATTCATTGTGGGTGATGTTTATGAACTAGGCCCATGTTAATGTAGCTACCAAATGAACACCATCTATCAACTCATTACATTCTGAGAAGCTACAGAAAGTCCCCGAAGAATTTATCTAAAAGTAAGTGTGAAGTATATTTCTCTTTGAATGTTCAGTTCATCTCAATATTTATGTACTGTGGCTCAAGTACCTGAGCTATTCCAGCAGGCATTTAACCAAATCTTTGATGAACCTTTGAAGACATGTGGGTCCTGGTTGCAGATGACCAGGAAAATACCAGTGTATTAGTTGACAAGAATGGTGGCAACAGCCAAATAAATCCTGTTACTTACTATCAATAGTATACAAAATAAATCAGTGATTATTTTTTCTCTTAGCTATGGATCAAAGCAATGTTTAATAGAACATAATTTTCATAAAGTTGGCAGCTGGAAAAAACTTTCACTTAAGACTTGCTCAACTTTATCTGGCACAGAGGACTGTCCCTGAGAGCTCAGTTCCACCTGCAAACTCTTTAAATGGCAACTTCCACAGGACAATATTTATGTGCAAAAACTAAAGGAACTGTCATGTCTCACTACAAAGCATCATAAGGGAAATAACTTTCCAGCTTTGAATCTTATCACAAGGAATGCACTTTTTCATTTTTCTTTATTAAGAAATTTCCTACTCACTCTACATACCACCCACAGAACCCATCTCCTCCCTCCTCCCACCCCCCAGCACTCTCTCCCAAGCCACCCCACATCCCCACATCTCCCAAATCAAGGTCTCTCACGGGGAGTTAGCAGAGCCCAGCACACTGAGCCTAGGCAGGTCCAAGCCCTTTCCCACTGCACCAAGGCTGTGCAAGGTACCACACCACAGGCACCAGATTCCCAAAAGCCTGCTCATGCACCAGGGATGGATCCTGATCCCCCTGCCTGGGTGCCCTCCAGACAGTTCAAGCCAAACAACTGTCTGCATAAGTTACCACTTAAGAGGAGAGATAGAGAGGGTTGTGGTCTCTTGGGCAGTGAAAACTGGATCAGGTGGTATGAAGCAGTGTGTTGTTGGTCCCCAGCTCCCTTGAGCAAAAGGGAAGGACTCTGCAACTGGATATACCCTGTTCTGTATCCATGAGTCTGTTTCCCCATAGCACCCCTTAATAAACTGATTATATATACAGACATATAAACATATACATCCATACACACACACACACACACACACACACACACACACACACACATATATATATATATATATATATATATATATATATATATATATATATATATCTTTGTGGTTATTGTTTCTAGTGGTACCCAAGGTGGGACATGAACCCATGACCCATGACTGTGGGATTAAGAGTCCGATGCTCTGCTGACTGAGATCTCTGGGCTCAGTTGACCATGTGGGGTCTGGGGATAGAATTCAGCTTGCTGGGCTTTACCATCCTGTTAGTCTTCTATTAATATTTTAGCACTAGAAAATTTTATAGACCTTGTCCAGTTCTAGGCTAGCAGTAAGGAAAGTGCTGTGGTTTGGATAGAAAGCATCCCATTAGAGGGCTCATGTATTAAGGGCCTGGTCCCTAGTTGATATCTCAACTTAGTATGGTTCTGGAAACTTTAGGAGGTAAGACTGTGCTAGTGAAAGTAGACCCCAAGCTGGGACATGTCCTTGGGGTCTGCTTCTCCCCAGTCTTTGCTTTCTGTCTGTCACATGGGGAAGAACCACCATCACCATATACTCTCACTGTCATAGTTCCTTGTTTCCCCATGGGCCCAGAAGCAGTACTGCCAGGGAATACAAACTAGGATCTCCAAAACTATGAGCCAAAAAAGTCACTGTCTGTTGCAGAATATTATTTTAAGGCATGCTACATTTGTTTGTGCTGTGGAACACTTGCTTAATGATGCAAAGATGTGTTGCATTCCTTTATGTTGCATTTGTTTAACTCTGTGAAGCTGTGTTACTGTGCATGTCTAAAATACCTGATGGTCTAATAAAGAGCTGAATGGCTAATAGCAAGGCAGGAGAAAGGATAGGCAGGGCTGGCAGGCAGAGAGAAGAAATAGAAGGAGAAATCTGGGAGGGAATGAAAAAGAGCAAGAAAAGGAAGAGAGAAGGATGCTCAGGGCCAGCCCAGAGGCAAAAGGTAGACGGCATAATTTAAGTTAAAGCTGGCTAGAAATAAGGCAAGCTAAGGCTGGGCATTTATAACTGAGAATAAGTCTCCATTTGTGGTTTATTTGGGAGCCGGATGGCAAAAACAAACAACAACAACTGTCTGTTAAGCTGTTCTTTCTATTACATGCCTTGTAACTAGTCAGATATAACTAACATGTGAAGTTTCTACAACAAACTGTCAGACCATACTAACCTCTTTCAGAATGCCATTCCTTCTAATTGTTTTTATTGTTGTTGTTTGTTTGGTTGTTTTTTTTTGTTTTGTTTTTGTTTGTTTGTTTGTTTGGTTTTTTGAGACAGGGTTTCTCTGTGTAGCTTTGCGCCTTTCCTGGAACTCACTCTGTAGCCCAGGCCAGCCTCGAACTCACAGAGATCCACTTGGCTCTGCCTCCCGAGTGCTGGGATTAAAAGCATGCGTCACCACCACCTGGCCCATTCCTTTTAATGTTAACAAATCTCTTTTCACAGGTTTTAAACAAACTTTTACTCATTGCTCATTGAATTTATGTTTTCTTACATATCAGGATTACCTGAAAATCACTGGCAGGTACTGAGTAAGAAATTTCTCATACCCTTCAAATGATCTCTTTTTATTCATCTCATACACATCTTCACTTTCCCCTAAGTCTCACTCTAAGAATTATTCATTTCCTCCTGGCACTTCCATGTCTGCATACTAATATATGATAAAACATGTTTTTCTTTCAAAAATGTTTTCCTTTCTTCACAAGGAAGGGCGATGGTTAATCTTCATTGTCAACCTGATTGGATTCAGAATCACAGAGGAAACTGAGGCACAGCCTTTGTGTCTGTAAGGGCATTCCAAGGGAATGAGATAAGACCCACCATGAATGCAAGTGACACTCAGTCTTAGGCTGAGACTCTGGACATAAGCATTCCCCCTTTCTTTGTCTTGATCCTCTGTGATGTGAACAGGCTAGATGAGAATAACTTCTGGCCTCCATGACCCTAGATACTCACTGTGTCTTCCTTTCCATGATGAAGTGACATCATGACCCAGAATGATCTTCCCTTTCTTAAGTTTTCTTGACAGGCATTGTGGTCCTAGTGCTGTAAAAGTTACCAGTGGGATCACGTCTTCAGAAACCTCTTACCTTGAAGAAATTGTGAAGCCTAGAGCATAGACTGGAGAAAACAATGAGAGACATGGGTACCTGGAAGATTGGCTTGATCTATAAAGAGAAACATGAGAAGTAAAAATTGTTGCTGTAGGCATAGATGATTATGAAAGTATGCTTTGTAGTAATGAAGGAAATGGTCAAGGTGGAGAGGGGGCAATGGGAATTGGAAATGTCTACAAACTGTGGAACTACTATTTTTAAGTTATTTGCAACCCTGCACAATAAGACAATGAAAGGATACCTGTGTGTCAGGTATCCTTTGGCCTCAGGAAGAGAAGAGAATTGCTGAGTTGAATGCACTTCAATTATCTAGAAGCCAACACTTTCTTCATTACCTGAATTTCTTTATCCATTGAATCTGCCCTTTAGGGTATTGAAACTTTCATTATAAGGGCTTTTCATAATCAACTGGGCAAAAGTAAGAAATATGAAATCATACTACCATATTATGTATGGGAGAAATAAGAGCTGTATATCTGTGTGTGTGTGTGTGTGTGTGTGTGTGTGTGTGTGTGTGTGTGTATGTATATATATGCACTTACAGATGTATGTGTGTCCTGAAAACAATATGCCTATAAGATATGCCAATTTTAATAACCACTTCTGTTTTAGAGTTGGCTGCTCTTTGTTCTCATAATGATTATGATATGTTGTCATTTCTTAGTCTGCTTTTTAGACAACCAAACAGGGAATGGAGAAGCTTGAATGAGATCATCCCAGGGTTCAACAGCTGAATCAGCATGAGAACTAGTGGTTCCCAGCTCCCTGCCCATGTCCTACATCTTCTAAATCTTAACATCCCATAAGGGAAACAGGTATTTAGATGTTGACATTTTCTTCTGAACTTAAAGCATTCTGTTTTCCCCAAAGAATGAAACAATTTTATTTTGGTCTTTCCAATGATGTTTATGTATTTACAGTTTATCTGCTGCTGAAACAGCAGTGGAAGAGTCTTTGAAGTGAAGGCTGATGTGTATATTGGCATAGTTGAAGATAAACAATGCCAAAAGACTCCCCAAAAGATTAAACTGTTAACCACAAATACATGGTTTCAGTTGAGAAGATTTATGCATCTCTGACCGTATTAGCCATTGTAGCTAACACTGGCCCAGAGAACCTCATACTTTAGAACTGGGCCAGCAAGCTGCATTTGTAGAAATATAGTTTAATTGATAGGATGGATGCAGTGACATTGCAGACTTCTCAATGCCAAACAGTTAATAAAGAAGTCACACAGTGTTCTGCTGGCTCCTAGCCTTTAAACTTCTTTTTGACACTTCCAAGATTTTCAACTCTCAGATGCACTGACTCCCAGCACTCAACCCATCTGTTTTATTGTGGTTTATGGACTAAAATGTGATGCTTCTAAAACATGTTCCTTATGGACATCATTACACTTGAGAACTCTTCAAGCAGCCACTTGAAATATTAGATAATGGAAATAGTGATAAAGCTTGGCATGGAGGACTAGGAGAAGTATTAGGAGGTAATCTGTATGGTCAGGGTCTCATCCTTGCTCAGATACTGATCTAAGCCCCTATTACAGTTAAATCCCAGAAGGGTGTATCACAACTCTCTACTGATACTAACTACCTGAAGTTTGTAGAAATCCCAGAATTTAAAAGCGTGCTCTAAGGCATTTGGACTTCTAAATAACAAGGTATAAATTATGGGTTCTGTGACTATTTCAGGAAAGCACTATGCTTACAAATATAGTTTCATTATGAAGACTGCTAACCAAGAGAACCAGCCTAATAAAGAGATATAATATAAGGCTTTTATGCCCTCTCCTCATGAGATCAGGGATGTAGCATTCCTGACCTATCAATGTGAGTCTAGGGAAGCCTCGTTTGACTTCTGTGCTCAGAAATGTTGCAGGAGTTTTGACACAGAGGCATTATTAACTAAATCACTTTCTAGTGCTTGAACTCAATCACCAGTGCCCCTGCCTTGCCTGTTCCCTGGGTGATTTAATTTCTCAAATTTCTAATTTCTGATTGGTCTTTCAAGGTCATATTCTGGAATCATCTAAAGTTTCTGCATAAGTGAGACAGTTGTGTAGCTTGATCTGCTTAAGCAGCCCCCCTGGCAGTAGGATCAAGATCCATCCCTGGTGCATGAGCTGGCGTTTGGAGTCCATTACATATGGTGGGACACGTTGCACAGCCTTGATGCAGTGGGTAGGAGGGGCTTGGACCTGCTTCAACTGAATGGACCAGGCTCTGCTGACTCCCTATGGGAGGCCTTACCTTTTTGGAGGAGGGAATGGGGAGTGGATTGGTAGGGGGAAGGCTGGGGAGGTGCAAGGAGGGAAGAGAGGGGGCTCCGTGATTGGTATGTAAAATGACTAAAAAATTTTTAATAAAGAAAAGAATAACAAAACACCCATTACTCTGGAAACTTCAAGGGTTTTGTAACTCAGTGCCAGGAACCTGAAACAGAAAGACTAGATGAAGTCATTATACCACTAGCTACATTATCTTAGTTAAAGTTTAAAGGAATATTTTGAGAGGATTATGTTTCTGCCCTACTTTTAAGATGAAAAAACTAAAGATCAGAAATGTAACTTTGCATCCAAGGTATTCTTCAAGAGCATGGAAGAACCAAAGTTGGAGCCAGATGATTCTGCTTCAAAGCTCATGCATCCTTTGCTCTTTTTAAAGAAAACCAAGTGAACATGAATAGTGAATCCACTCTGAGAGGTAAGCATACCTATAATTACTTATTAGCTTCTTTCTGGTGATTTATAGGATTTAGAAGAAAGAAAAAAAAAAGCTCTATCATTTCTCATACACCAGCCCTTGTTGATAAACACTCATCAAATGAACAAGCAAATCTGAACAAAGCCAGACTTGTCAGCCCTGGGTTGACTTGTGAGCATGAATCACTCACTGTACGTTGTTAGTAAGTAGATAGAGATGAATGGCTTTGGAGTCCACTGAAGGAAGCCAGATATAGGAATGAATTTGGAGGGCTGGTGGAGGAGGAAGAGCCCATATCTCAAGATGGAGATGAAGCAGATATTTGAATTCTACTGCAAGAGTCTTTTCTAAGGTATGACATTAGGCTAAGAACACCCTTCTCTGCACTCTGCATGCCTTTCAGTAATGAAGGTTGACAATGGGAGGTCTGGAAGTAATTATCCAGAAACTCATTCATTGCTGCCAGAAATAGTTGCTGTGTTGTGACCTCTTTTCTCAATTCGTGCAGATCCTTCGGTATTCTGGGGGCCATTTCCACTCCTCATGGCCTTCCCCAACATTGCCATGGAAACCTGGACCTTAGGTCATTCTTCCCTGGGGCAGCTATGTCTTCTTTTCTGTATCTATATATCTATTTTATTAAAATGTACTTGTTAACAAAATATATGTGTATTTTAAATAATTATATTATTGGTGTTAGTAATAAATCAGCAATTTTTTAAAGCAAAAAAGCGTAAATAAAGAATTATATTATGGTAATAAAACACATTGGTTTAGCTGACCTAAAAAGTTGACTGTCAGTCTTAATTTCATGATTAAACAACTTTATATACAGAAAGGCAAGATGTTTGCAACCTACAAAGAAAGTAAATTATAATTATAGACATGTAAAAAGTGCCACAATGAAACACATTTCTTTGTATACTCCTTAAAATGTTAATAAGAAAGAAAAGCTTAGAGCATGGCCTAGAAGAAATAGGTATGGTTGTTGTTTTGGTGATAAGCGCTAGTCCTTAGGTTGGCTTTTCTGACTTCAACAGTACCAGTAACTACTAAGAGCTGTATATGTTTGCCATGAATCATCTCACAGAAACCTCATGGTAACTTAAATCAGACATGGTTGGGATTGATCCTTTATGTCACATAAAGAAATGGACTTGGGGAGGTTAAATCATGTGACCAATGATGAGACGGCTCAACACATGGACACCTATATAGGATGAACATGCTATAAGCTTATTACAGTGGCAAGGTTATTATAACATTCTGAGAAATACCTGATAGTGTGGTGGTTTGAATGAAAATGACCCCTGTAGCCTCTATGTTAGAATACTTCATTTCCAGTTGGTGGAACTATTTAGGAAAAGTAAAGAGGTGTGGATTTATTGGGAGCATGACACTGGGAGCATGTTCTGAGGTCTCAAAAAACTTGCAACATTTCCAGTTAGTTCTCTGTGTCTTGTGGTTATGTGTTAATATGTAAGCTAACCTCTGCTCCAGCACCATGTGTGCCTGCCTGCTGCTGTGCCTTATGCCATGAAGGTCATGGGCTTGAACCCTCTGAAACTGGAAGTCTCAAATAAATGATTTCTTTTATAAGTTTCCTTGGTCATGGAATCTTATCACAACCATACAAATATAACTAAGACATATAAATATTAAAGAGCTCTTAATTTTTAATATACTCAACCAATCCTTGTTTAAAGTCAGTTGTTTGAAGATTTTGTTTTATAATTATTTGGTTCTTCTTTCCTTCTGGAAACTAAATCCTAATTTTAGCCATCTAGTTCTTGTGGAGAAAAAAGAAATGGTTATTCATGTTTTCCAGAATACTACAAAAAATGTCAGCCCACCCTCCTGAGGAATTTGTTAAATATTTAGACAATCTAATAATGCATCTGTATTTTGACACCAGAAAGAGTAAGTTAAGGTTAATTGGTGTCACTGATATTGCCTTTGCTGTGGCCAGGGCCTGCAGGTTTTTAAGTAAAGCTTTTCACTTAGTTAAGACTATTGCAAACAGTGCAGCAAAAGCTTACTCTAGTTTCACCTTTCATGTAGACACAGCCATGGCTCCTAGAATCAACTTTTTTTTTTGGTAAGAGACCTTAAAAATTATTCTGCCTCTACTTCTCTTGAATATGTGATGCTTCAAAATGTAGGTTTTTAAAATTTATTCATTTCAAGGAAAATACTTAAATTTCTTAAAATTCCATTTATTTCATGTCTTAAGAATGGCACCTGTTGCAAATTTTCATCATCTTGTTGAATGAAAGCAGAGTAATAAAGAAGACACCAAAAATCATCCAGAGATTGCTATAATGGAAGTTTCCTCCTGTAACTTTCCACTCCCCGCATGCTATGTGAATATATGTGTATTTATGTTTAGATGGGTTATATGTTGTGACATTTGTCCGCATATTCATGTATATGCTTATTTGGAAAAATATGAAACTATTTTTAATTTGCTTTTTTGACTTTCAGTGTTCCTAAACATCATAAACATGTTGTAGCTACAGCAGTTCAGTGGCAGCATCTTTTATTGGAGAGTCCGTCAGTCTCTAGACTTCCTAGGAACCGTACTGGAGAGCTGAGCTTGGGTGAAATATCTGGGTAATTAAGACACTAACATGCTGATCTGCCTGGAAACTCCCATTGCTGAAGTCTTATATCAAACCTCTTCCTTTTTTCCCCCTTTTCCTTGCCATCTTGGTAATGGGATCTCATTTGGGATTTCCCCCATTCCCTGGGCAACATTTGACAATGTATGGCTGTGTTTGGGCTTCCACTATGTAGAGACCTGCATCTAGAGGCCAGAGCATTAAGCATTCTATAACAACCATGTTGAGGAACATGGGCTAAGTAGTCATTTACTTTCTTTTTGTTAAAATAATTTTTATTGAGTTTTTCTTTGAAAATTTCATATATGTATAAAGAACATGTTTATTGTACTTTGATTATTATAATACCCAATCCTTTCCAATTTCCTGCCCACCATATAAATCCTTTTATCCCTACAAGTTCTCTTTCTACATTCATGACATCTTAGGCTTTTGGTTGGTTTGTTTGTTTGGTTATTATTATTTTTTGACTGGGTTTACCAGAATTATCTGAATGACCAGGGATTTGGAACTATCCATTGGAGACTGGTGATCTCATAGGTGGGCACACAAAGAAAACAATGACTACCCTCTCTCATATTCATCAGTAACCAATAGTTCATCAGAGTGCAGAGGCATTTCTCTATTCCATGATTGACATTTTACTCATAATTATATAGTTATACAATTTCAGGGATGACCAGTTGGTGTTAGTAGGTCCTGTAGTGTTGTAGGTCTGTTGTAGACAGTCATAGCTGCTGGGAGGTCATGACCATGATGCCTACAGCACAACCAGAAGACAGCATTTCACAACCCTTCTCTCCATCTTCTGGCTCTTACATTTTTTTCAAACCCTCATTCATGGCAATTTATCTAAACAATTGTGTAAGTTTGCCCTTAGGTACCATGACCTCTTCAGGGTTGGATATTTGACCAGAACAGCTATGAATTCACTCTTGTAGAGGGGCCAACAAATCTAATCAGAAAAAACCTCGTTGGTCACCCCCATAACAGTTGACACTACTATACTTGTAAGGATATTTATCTAACAGGTTGGTATTATGTCTTAAAGAAACCTGCCCTTTATCATCAACAAAAGTTTGGGATGTTAGTACTCAAAGAAACCCAAAGAAACTTCAAGTGGGAAAAGTCTCTCTCAATACCTGTGGCTCCAACCAGCACTTCTCACTCTGCCCCCTACCCTAAACCTCTTCTCAGGCACTGGGCTTCTGCTACCTTTCCCCCAGCCTCTGATTCTATATAACCTCAACTATTTAGTCAGGTGGTCTCTTGGTCTCCTGGCACACCCCTGGCTTCTTGGCTTCTGACTGGCTTTGCTCCAGCATCTATCTTGGTCCACTTGGTCCCCCTTCATCTCTCTCAGGCTCCTCCTTTCACAGCCCAGTTCAGTCTGCTGGCCATTTTCAGTCTAGACTCTTCCAGATGCTTCTGTCTGTTTTCTCCTTCACATCTACAATAAACCACCTCCTCAACCATCCCTTGGAACAAGACTGTCCTCATTTTTATCCTTCAGTTGGTGTTGGGGATCATAGGCTTCATAGCTTGGTAAGATTGTCATTGTTTTCCTTTTGTTGTTGAATTCTCCTAAGGAGTTGATGTTTGTTCATCCTTGCTGTTAGTCTGCTTAGTCCCATGAGGGCTAGACTCCACTTTGTCCATTTCACGGATAGTGAGGACAAAGGCTCAGCAAGGTTAAGTAACTTGCTCGGGATGACACAGCTGGGGCCTACTAAATCTGGGTTTGAAACTGGAGTATCAGCTTCTACTTCATTTTACAATGCGTTCCTCTTTTGTCTTTACAACTGATTGGCTAATTTAGACCCTCACGTGGATCTCTGTCATTATACTAATTACCACATAGCTTTCCTGATTCTTACCTCCACCAGTTAGTCTTTCTGAAATGCAGCCTGATCTTCTTCTTCTCCTGGTTATGACATCCTGTGATAGCTTCTCACCTGATCATAAGGCCTTGGTGCTTCCTCTCACCCCATTTCACTGTACTCACTATTTAAAACTTCCTGAGCTACTAAATTCCAGCAATGTTCTATTTTCAGATTTGTATTTACTTGAGTTGAACCTTCTTCCTTTTACTTGACGACTGAACACCCATCCAGACCATCAGTACAAAGATTTTGTTGTTGTTAAACTGTTTGTTTATATGTTGATGTAATCTCAGACTTAAAAATTGCAAGAAGAATGCAGAGCATTTCCCTATTCCTCTCAATAGGCTTCTCCTCATGATAAGAGTTAAACTTGATGTTTAACCATGCTGTGTTGACTCCCATGGCAGGCCTGCCCCATTCTGAATGGAGATGGAGGAGGAGTGGATGGGGGGGGGTAGAAGGGAAGTGGGGGGGAGAAAGGGGGAGGAGAGGAGAGAAGGGAAACTGGTCAGTATGTAAAATAAATGAAAAAATAAAATAAAGACTTAAGAGTTTACTATTTTTCTCTCTTTCTTTTCCACAAAACTGATTTATTATAAGTGTACATAGATAAGTAGAAACACAGTTAACCTTCCAAAGTATTTTTATTGTTGTGAATTGATAATTTTATTGCAATCTTCTTTGAAAAAAGTCTCAAAATTTAACTTCTTTTGTTGCAAAAGTGATTTTAAGATACAGTGTTATTCATTAAGCATTAATTAAAGAACAACAAGATAATTAGTGGGATCATCAATATTACAAGGAACATTAGATTGTTCTAGAAGAGTACAACTTGGCTAGAAACACATTAATTTTTCTTTTTTTCTTATTTTTATTGATCTTTTTAATTTTTTAAATATTTTTATTTTATAACTAACTTAATTTCACATATCAGTCATGGATTCCCCCGTCCTCCCTCCTCCCACTCCCAGGCCTCCCCCCTCAATACACCGCAATTCCCACCTCCTCCAAGGCAAGGTCTCAATTTTTCAAAAGTGAAAAAAAACATTTAAAATGACTCTCAGGGAATATAGCTTTAAATTATTGTTTGGAAACACACACTTCCATAATTACTTTATTTTATTAAGGTAACACAATAGGACTCATCTGAGCCCAGTAGCCCCCACCAGCCAGTGGTGCACACCTTTAATCTCAACATGGAGGAGGAAGAGCCAGGTGGATCTCTGAGTTCATGGTCAGCATGGTCTATAGAGCCAGTTCCAGAAGAGCTACTTAAGAGAAACCCCTGTATCCAAAAATGAAAAAAGAAGAAAAGAAAACCTGTCTGCTATTAAAATAATTTCTTTACCTCTGTACATAGCAAAACATCCAAATTTTACTATATTTTCTTGAGTACAATAAATCAACATTGTATTTATAGTGTTGTCCAATATATGGCCATATTGTAATTTTTGACTTAAAAAAAAAGGACAGTACAGAACATTTTCATCATGGTTTCTAAGTAATTCAACATTTCCTCATGGTTCCTAGATGTTTAGTTAAATATTGAAATTAATGAAATGTCAGCAGAGCTTCTCATTCTGCAAATGACCCTGACCCTGTTTTTAGTACTTTACTGGCTGCATTTTATTCACATGGTAGAATAAATTTTATAGTGTAGAATAATAAATACCCTTAACCACTTAAAACATTCATAAATCTTTAATGGCTTACTTCTGTTTAAGTTGTAAATTCAGACTATAATATGAAAGAAACAAGTTAGAAGAAACATACACAATGAGCTAGGCATGGTGACATATGCTTATAATAACAGCCCTTGGTTCTTTTAAGTCATCCTCAGCTAAAAAGAAAGTTTGAGGCCAGTCTGGAAAACATGAGATCCCGTCGCAACAAAAACAAAATGAAATGAAGAAAAGTAAGTAGAAGGAAGAGGTAGGGGAGGAGGAAAGAAATGTATTTCTAATCAATTATTTGACTTGATTCTTTATTCATTGTGATGTTTTTCATACTTCTTTAGGTAGACAGAGTTATTTATTTAACCACACACTCAATCACTTATTTATTTTACTTGAGTTGTCTTAACCATCCACATGGGATTAAACCTCTAGAATGTTTACTCTGGTTACAAGGAAAAGCAGTGGGTTATTATACGAGCTAAATTCTGAAAGAAAACATAGTGAACATTCTCATTGGGTGAGGTATATATTTCACTGCTATAAATACTTTTTTAAAAGTTTTTAAAGTATCTGTTACTGTGGAGCAGGACTCTCAAGAAGTGTGATACTACAGTTGTCCCAGTTTCCACTTTGGAAGTGGAAGTATTACTGATATTAATGACACTTTACAGTTATAGAGTTTATAAAGAGCTTGTTATGGCTAGACATCAGGCCAAGAACATCACAGGGATATCATCAAGTCCTTACAGTTACAATTCTATTTATTGTCTCTGTCTCACAGGGAAAGAAACAGTTCCAAGGTGAAACACCTGCCCTGGTGCCACAATACTCCTTCTAAGCCTTAGTTTTGCTTCTAATACTATATTTTATTTCTGATAAAACATGACCAACTCAAGTATTTTCTAGTGTCTCATTAAATTATACCTATTTCTACAACACTTTGTCCCTGTAATAGAATTTGTGTTACTTATTAAAATGAGCTATGGCTTGTTTACAGAAGGCTGGGAATTCATTATTACTTAGTGATTAAAAATGACACAGTGGATCTAGCTTTGGAAACCATAGTAACCCAAATATGAACACTTTAGAGCATGCTGTTGAATGGCCATAAATATACCGATTTCTTTTTCTCTTGTTCAAGGTAATTTTGTGCCACATAGTGTGATCTGTGGAGAGGAGACAGAACTAGCTAAAAAGACCTAGACTGGCAAAAAGGTTTGTAGATTCTAGTAACTAGCTGATTACATTGCCTTAAGGAATAGCTCATAAGTACAACATAACATTAAGACACACAGAAAATGCTCTTTAGATCTCATAAAGTTCTAAAGATGCTATCACATTATGAACACTTTCCTTCTGTTTACTGTGCATTTATTAGCATGTTGTACTTAAAGAGAATTGGTGTCATTTCCTATTAATTAGATATTTAATGTATATTTGGTAAAATAGGCAGTTTGAATTTTATTGACCTTCTTTGACAGTTACTATTGATATCAGCTTGACAGAATCTATAATCATCCACCAGACAGGCCTAAGAGCAGTCCTGAAAAGGCTCTAGATTAGGTGAACCTTGGGCCTGCCTATAAGGAGTTATCTAGAGTAGGTAACTGGGATGGTAAGGCTAATTCTGACTGTGGAAGCACTAATCCATGGCTGTAGCCCTTTACCAAATAAAAAGAAGAGCTACATATGAGAATTCAACTTTCTTTGCTTCCTCACTGTGGACATCATGTGACCAGCTACCTCAAAATCCAACCACCAGAACTTCTCTACCATTATGAACTACATCCTTGAACTACAAGCCAAAATACAGCCTTATGCAACTGTGTTTTATTAGGATATTTTGTCACAACAACTTCAGTATGATTTTGGACTCCAAATTCCCATGAGCTTAAGAGAAGGATTACAATATATACAATACACCAATGTAATGAAGGCAGGGATTCTAGGAAGAACCATCATAGTAATTGGAAATAGACTTTCTTCTCTCTTTCTTCTCCTGGCAACACTTTTCACACACACACACACACACACACACACACACACACACACACACACACACACCCCTTAGCCCAAGTCTAAAAGTGCAATATTTATAGGTGTTATATGTTTTAAGTTTAGAAAAAAGTAATTCTGAGTTCTATTTGCCAGGTTTCTTGGTGATTACTCAGTGTAGGTATTTTGTGCTGACTTGTGGAGTAGATATTGAGAGATTTATAATTGGTAGTGAGACAATACTACTTAGAGGATTTGTAGGGCCAGTGTAAAACCAAATCATACAGACCTTGGTTTAAATTTATAAAATATTTAAGATGACAACAGTAGAGCATTAAGACAAGGAAGAAACAAGTTGTAGCACAGAGCCCCATTTGGTCATGCAAAATCCATGGTATGAAACCATCCTTGCACAGCTCACTTAGTTTTTAAAAATATTTATTATTTACTTTACATCCTGATCACATTTTCCTCTCTCACTTCTCCGTCCAGTCCCTCACTCACCCTCACTTCACCTCTGAGCCCCCATCCACTCCTCCTCCATTTCTACTTAGAAAAGGTCAGGCCTCCCATGGACATCAATATAATATGGCATCATGTTACAATAAGACTGAGCTCCTTGCCTTGTATTAAGGCCGGGCAAGGCAATCCAGTATGAAGAGCAGGATCCCAAAAGCTAGCAAAAGAGTCAGAGACAGCCCCTGCTCCCACTGTTAGGAGTCCCACAGAAGACCAAGCTAAACTGTCAACATCTATGCAAAGGGCCTAGGTCAGTCCAGTGCAGGCTCCCTGGTTGTCAGTTCAGTCTCTGTGATCCTCAGTGAGCCCAGGTTAGTTGATTCTGTGGGGTTTCTTGTGATATCCTTGACCCCTCTGGCTCCTACAATCCTACCTTTCTCTCTTCATTGGGGTTCTTTGAGCTTGGCCTAATGTTTGACTGTGGGTCCCTGCATCTCTTTCCACTAGATGCTGGATGAAGCCTCTCTGCTGACTATTGGGCTAGGCACCAATCTATGAGTATAGCAGAATAATTTTAGGCATCATTACATTGATATTTTTTCTCCAGTCCTGTTTGGTTCTATTCTAGGTCTCTGGGCCATCCAGCCTCTGTTTCCTAGCACTCCAAGCAATGTCAAAGGTAGGCTGACTCTCTTGGCATGGGTCTCAGACTGGACCAGTCATTGGTTGGCCATTCCCATAATCTCTGTGCCATCTTTACCCCAGCACATTCCATAGGCAAGACAAATAGTAGGTCAAAGGTTTTGTGGCTGGGTTGCTGTCCCAATACAACCACCTGGAAGTCTTGCCTGGTCACAGGAGATAGGATGTTCAGGCTATGCATCCCCTCTTGCTAGAAGTCTTAGTTGGGTTCATCCTTGTAGATTCCTGGGCATTTCCCTTACACCAGGTTTCTACCTGATTCTGAAATGACCCCCTTTCCAGTCAGCTCTTTCTCTCCCAACACATCCCCACCTGATCCCTCATGTTCCCGTCCCCACTTGTCCCCAGTCCACCCACAAAATCACTTCTATTTGCCCTTCCCAGAGAGACTGAGTGTCCACCTTGAGCCCTCCTTGTTCACTTGCCTCTCTGGGTTTGTGTATTGCAGCATGGTTATCCTTTACATCTAATATACACTCATGAGTGAATATATACCATGTGTGTCTCTCTGAGTCTAGGTTATGTCAATCTGGATGTTTTTCTAGTTCCATCCATTTGCCTTTGAATTTCATGTCATTGTTTTTAACAACTGAATAGTATTCCATTATGTTACTGTACCACATTTTCCTTATCCATTCTTTGGTTGAGGGACATCTAGATTGTTTCAAGGTTCTGGCTGTTACAAATAAAGTTGCTATGAACATAGCTGAGCAAATTTCCTTGTAGTATGACTGAGCATCCTTTGGGTATATGCCGAAGAATGGTATAGTTGGGTCTTGAGGTAGATTAATTCCCAATTTTCTGAGAAACCACCACACTGACTTCCAAAGTGGCTGTATAAGCTTGCACTCCCACCCACAGTGGAGGAGTGTTCCCCTTGCTCCACATCCTCTCCTGCATGAGCTGTCACTTGTGATTTTGATCTTAGCCATTCTGACAGGTATGAGATGAAATCTCAGAGTTATTTTGATTTGCATTTCCCTGATGGCTAAGGATGTTAAACATTTCTTTGTGTTTCTTGGCCATTTGAGATTCTTTTGTTGAGAATTCTGTTTAGATCTGTAGCCCATTTTTAAATTTGATTATTTTGTTTTTTTTTTTATGTCCAGTTTTTGAGTTCTTTACACATTTTGGAAATCAGCATCCATCAGATGTGGAGTTGGTGAAGATCTTTTCCATACACTGTCATTTTGTCCTATTGACAGTATCTTTTGCCTTACAGAAGCCTTTCAGTACAGGAGGTCCCATTTATTAATTGTCCATCTTAGTGTCTGTGCTCCTGGTGTTATATTTAGAAAATTGTCTCCTGTGCCAATGCATTCAAGGCTATTTCCAACTTTAGCCTCTATCAGGTTCAGAGTACCTGGTTTTACATTGAGGTCTTTGGTCCACTTGGACTTGAGTTTTGTGCAGGGTGATAGATATGGATCTATTTACATGGTCCAGATGAATCTCTCCCACTCAAGCTCTGGCAGCAGCATATAAAATAATCACTCAGAGGTTTATATTAATTACAAACTGTATGGCCTATGCCTCAGGCTTCTTGCTAGCTAGCTCTCTCATCTTAACTCAACCCATTCCTATTAATCTATGTTTTGCCATGTGGCTTCATGGCATTACCTTTTTGCTCACATCTTACTTCTCCTGGCAGGTAGCTTTCAGTGTCTGCCTGACTCTACCCTTCTTCATCTCTGTCTTCCATTTGATTGCACCTCCTAACCTTATTCTGCCTTGCCATTGGCCAAACAGCTTTATCAACTAGTGAGAACAACGTATATTCACAGTGTACAGAAAGACATCCCACAGCATTCCTGAGTATGCAAAAAATGGATTTTGGTTTCTACATTTATTTCTTGTGCCCTTTCTTGGTTTCTTTTCCTTCTGTTCGTTTTGTCCTATTCCAATATATTGGATTTTGATTTATCTTATTATATTTTATTTTTTATCCCTTAGAAGCCAATTTGTTTTCTAATGATAGATACAAAAGGGGTGAATTTGGATGATAGGGAAGGTGGACAGGAACTGGGAGGAGTAGAGGGATGAGAAACTATGATTAGGATAGATTATATGAGAAAACACTATTTTACATAAAAGAAAAAAAGAAAAAAGAACCCAACTTAGACAGAGCCTGGTGCATGGGCTGGTTCTGAGACTCTAGAATATTTTGTAAACTGGAGATATCAGAAAATAGAAGAGACTGAGTGTTGGTGGTGGTCCACTTGGGAAACTTGTAACAAGAAGAGGTCCCTTCTTTGCTTCCTTCATGTCTTCCTTTAACTCCCAGATCCGTGGCTTTACTTGGGGGCTTTACTTGGTTACTTTTGTTTTTATACTTCTATATCATCTACTATTGAACAAAGATCGTAACAGTACTGACCACAAAGATTTGGGGATGATTAAATGAAATGAGCTAAAGTGTATAATGTACTTACAACAGAGAAGTACTGGATTCAACTGTGTGCATTTACAAACTTGCTGTGAATTTTCAACAAAATGATTTTCAAATGGCTTATTATTACATTGCCAGGAACAGAGGATCAACTAAATGTATAGCTGTTACCATCTATCACCACCACCACCACCATCACCTCTGTCACCACCATCACCAGCTCCACCATCTTCACCTCCATCACCACCTCCACTTCCACCATGGCCACCACCACCAATATCACTACCGCCACCTTCATTTCACAAATGGATCCAAGTGGTGCTTTAAAGTTAGAATTCTTTCAAGACCAACTAAGAGTAGATTAATCGTCTTACAAATATTTTTCATTACTAAATATTAGCTAAAGAAATATAAACTTGGCTAGGTGATGTACTCAAGTGTGACATTGCTAATATTGTGAAGTTTGTACTTCACACATACAACTAAAGTATGACCAGGTCATTTGCCTTCCACACAGGTATATCAGCCCTTCTCTTACCCCTAGACTTCACCTTAATAGATGATCAATGAACATTTAAATGTTAAGGACCCTCTGGCCACATGCTTTTGTGGGACTTACTGCCATCTGAGAAATGACTTTATAACATTCTTTCTTACCCCAAACAAACACCACTCACCAAGAAAGTACAATCATTGTGAAGTATGTTAGAAAGAATAGGGAACAAAATTAGGAGAACTTACCTCATCTGAAGAGTTTGGAAAGGATGTGAAAAGAAGTTCACATTAAGTGGTGAGGATGAGATAGGTGGAGGTTCTCCAGAAAGAAAGGAGAGTGCGGGTATAGCCCAGAGCTGGGAGACTGCTCAGGTGTGCCCCATCCTGATTTGGGAGACAGCGCAGGTGTGCCCCATCCTGATTTGGGAGACAGTGCAGGTGTGCCCCATCCTGATTTGGGAGACAGCGCAGGTGTGCCCTAGCCTGCAGACTCATGATGAGCTTTCTGTGGTCCTCGTTTTGTTGCAGTTGTTTCCTTTGTTCTTCAGACTCAAACCCATAGACAAATTCTTTTTTGTTTTATTTTTTTTAAAGACAAATTCTAAAACAACATATTTACTTTTATTTTTTCCTGTTTGCTTTTCATTGAATTTTTAATGGAATTATTTTTTAGGTTTACCTTTAGATTCACTTTAGATTTGTAGAAAAATGTAAAAGGTAGTATAGACTCCTTTTATCACTGTCCTTATATCTCTACCTTTTATCACTAACAGAATGCACACATTATTCAGATGTTTCCCCCACACGCACACACACCTCCAGTGTCTGCTTTATTGCTGTTGTTGCTCCAGGACCCTGAATGACATTTGGTTGCCATGTCTTAGGCTTCTTTATCTATGACAGTTTCTTATATGTTCCTTGATTTCGATGACCTTAATGCTTATGATGTTGTATAATGTTTATTCCTGGTGAGATATGAAGAAACATTTATTCACTCTGAATAGGGCACAGATCACAGGTCAATATTCAGGTTGGTGAACCAATGAGTTTTGGGAGTTATTTATTGGAGCATGGATGGGGGCTTACTTGTGGGAGCACAGGTCACTCAAGGGCATTGTATTGTTGAAAAGGTCACTCCAACTTGTGTGACTACCAAGGAAAGCTGAATCCTTGAAGCTCCCTGCCTGTCTTGAGTCAACTTCACTAAAGAGAGTCTTCTTGTCTCCTCTCTCCAGCAATGTTTGTTGCTATTATAGCCTGCTGGGTGATGTGGTTATGAATCTTGTAACTTTGGGAACTTCCTGAGACTTGTGAGTTTCCACAGCTTTTACAGTCTTATGAGGTTCCCACCTGCTTCAAGTATGGAGTGTTTCAATATGGAAGAAATGGCTACATTATAAGTATTGTTCAGGTATTTTAAGACTGTCTTTACATTATTGCAGCAGTTCTCAAACTGTAGGTCATAACTCCTTCGGGGGTCACACATAAGATACCCTGCATATCAGATATTTACATTATGATTCCTAACAGTGGCAAAATTTCACTTGTGAAGTTACAAGGAAATGATTTTGTGGTTGGGAGTCACCACAACATGAGGAGCTGTGTTAAAGGGTTGTAGCATTAGGAAGGGAAGGTTGAGAACCATTGTATTAGACTTTGTGTTTTCTTGAGGTTGCAGTAGAGATAGCAATTTAGAGACATAGACTATAGATGTAAGATTATTGTTTCATCATATCCTATCAAGATCATATGCTGACCCTCAATGTAGTATTACTATTGATAATGACTTGGATCCTATCTGAACTATTGCAGTCATTTCTTTTTTCATTATAAAATCATTTTCTCTTTCCTCCTTACTATGTGTTCTCTCTGGAAGAAATTTAAGGCATGACTTCTTAACTGGTGAGATGTTGCTTTCTCCTTTCTCTGTGGCATGCTTAGTTACATAAATAATGAGTTCTTCTAAATTTCCTAATAGATCATTTACTTATAACAGTATAGACTTGTGGATACTTACTAAACACTTGAATTCTATCTTAATAATATTGCCTTCATTTTGCCATTCAGATTATTATAGCTTTGCCCATTGGGGAGTCTTCCAGTTGATATATCTGATACTTTGGAACACACCACCCATAGAAATATAAGGAACTTAAGAAAGCATTTTTCTAACCTTTTGGTACTACACAGTTCTATGGACAATCTTTTACACTTTCTACCACAGACCTTGAATTGGCTATAACTCCAAGAATCCCTGTTTCTTTTTATTAAAGAATGTGTTAGAAATGAACATCTGGGTACTGAGTACTCTGTTGAACTTTAATAACCTGCACCAAGCAATTGCTGGCCCAAGTATACAAAGAATAAAAGAAAGTAGAGCGGTCTAAATGGAACTCAGGCTGGGAGCCTGTCATGTGTGCCAAATGCCTCTCTACTCATTTTCAACATTTTTTGGTTGGTCATTTGTTGTTGGTGGTAGATCTCTCTAGACAGAAGCTTATGCCCTTCTTATCTGAAATCCAGATTTTACTTATAGGCCAAAGGCAAGAGGAGGTAAAAATTTCCATGTTTTTTTTTCACCACAGCATTAGGAGTAGATGAGAAACAGCAAAGACAATACAAAGAGTAAGATTCAATATCAAGGGACCGATCCAAAGAAGGTGGGACCGATCCAAAGAAGGTAGGTCACAGAAGAACTATGAAATTGAAGTGGAAAATGGAAATTTTAAGGTATAAAAAAGAAATACCAGAGTTGAAAAGAGATATAATTTGTTCAACTGATAAAAAAAAAAAAAAGATTGGAAGTGGAGAGACAAATAGGAAAACAGAGGGATCGGATGTTAGAATAAGTACAAAGTGAGTCAATTAGGGGCAATACTGATGTGAAGAATGAGTAAAGAAAATCAAAATGGTAGATGGTGGGGGGTGGGCAGCACTCCATGTTCATAGTTGCAGGCAAGTCTGCCACAGGGTTTGTGGCCAGATTTTGTTTTCTGGATCTAACGATATTTGGAAACAATCTTGAAAAGTAAACATTTTAATAGAAGTCTGTTTCCATTGGATTTGGATAATAACATTATATTTTCTTCTCAAGCAGTGTTTTATTGTAAGCATCTATAGTAATTTGGGGCTTACTCACAGAGGTTACTGGTACTCTTCTTGATAGAAGGGAACACTATGGATTTGGGAAGAAACCTGGTGCTAGGGAAATTCCCAAGAATCCACAAGGATGACCCCAGATTAGACTACTAGCAATAGTAGAGAGGGTGCCTGAACTGGCCTACCCAAGTAATCAGACTGGTGAATACCCTAACTGTCATTGTAGAGCCTTCATCCAGCAACTGATGGAAGCAGATACAGATATCCACAGAGAAGCACCAGGCCAAACTCTGGGAGTCCAGTCAAAGAGAAGGAAGAGGGATTATTTGAGCAAGGGGGGTCAAGATCATGATGGGGAAATCTACAGAGACAACTGAACCAAGCTCTTAGGAACTCATGAACTTTAGACTGACAGCTGTGGAACATGCATGGGATTGGACTCTGAATATGGGAGACAGTTGTGTAGCTTGGTCTGTTTGAGGGGCCCCTGGCAATGGGATCTGGATCTATCTCTGGTGCATGAGCTGGCTTTCTGGAGCCCATTACCTATGGTGGGATGCCTTTCTCAGCCTTGATGTAGGGGGAAGGGGTTTGGTCCTGCCTTAACTGAATGTACTAGGCTTTGCTGACTCCCCATGGGAGCCCCTACCCCTTTGGAGGAGGGAATGAAGGATGGGTCTGGGGAGGAAAGCTGGAGAGGAGCAGGAGGAGGGATGAGAGGGGGATCTGGGGTTGGTATGTAAAATGAATAAGAAAATTTCTTTAAAAAAAAGAAATGAGCTCAATGAAAAGATTCTACTTCAAACCTAACCACATGAAAGTCTTAATGACTTAAGGAATAGGCAATTCTATAGACATCCTAAGTGACAAATAGAGTCTTAATTCACAAATTAAAATACCAGCTGCAAGAAATCTTCATTCATTTATGTTTTATGATAACCAACAGAACTAGAAATTTGGTGCAAATTCTTGCCTGAGCTAGGGATTTTCATTGGGAGAGGAAGTTGTTACCATATAAATATATTGACTCCTCTATGTCCTCTACTGGACTTTGTGACTCCTTTCACTATTGTTTTAGCCCTTGCTGTGTTTAAAGATAAAGAGAGGAGAGAAATGGCAAGGGATTGGATGGAGCTTACTGCTGTACTGAAACCAGCTCTGCTACTCAGACTTGGAAAGCTGGCCATTCCTGCTCCAGGACACACTGGATTCTTCAGGGTTTTCTTCCACAGTCTCCTAGTCTTTATTTGCTCTTGTGAACAGCTCCACAGCTCATAGTCTGAGTGCAGTACATACTTGGCATCTACTTGCTAAAGCCTTTCCCCAGAATTCTATTGGACAGCACTAAGTCAGCCGTGTTCTGATATTTTCTTTCTTGAGTATCTCAGTTCCTGTCCTTGGGGAAATAGTTACTCATTCTATGCTTTGAAGTTGGGAGTGGAGGTCATTCCCTGAGCAGCAATAGTTGCTATGTGACCACTGTCAATGCCAGTTCTTTCTGTCGTTTATCCTAGGAACCAGCAACAACTTATCATGTAACCCACTTTGTAAAACTCATATGTTTCTATGAAGGCTTTTCCCTAGATTTGGGATGAAAAGATTGGGACTTATTTCTTCCTTCCTTTTTGGGTATGAGAAGGACTCACATAGCTATTGACTGGCTTCATCTTCTACAGTGAAGTTGTTTAGGATAGTTATGCTCTAAAACATCAGTGAACTCTGGGTTAGTGACCACCGAGTCACTGCTCCTCAGCGGAAATACATAGTCAGGATTGTTGATTCATTGACATTGAATCCACTGCCAGCAATATAGTAACTTGTGCCTGAATGCAGCAGAGTCAGAGCTAGTGATTTCTCTAGAAGGGAGTTGAGCTTTCTTGTATTTATGATGTCAGATGGCACGGTAGCACTGTGCTTGCTATAAAACCAGCAAACAGCAAAACCACCAACAACTAGCACAAAAATGGAGAAATCCCTAGCACTAAACATGCTGTCGAGAGGACCTTTATTAGAGTCGGAGAGCTGAACTGAGAAGGCTGGGGCCACAGGTAACATCTCAGGTGACAATGTGTACGGATTGTGATTGAGCGGGTCACAACATATTAAATGGCCAGCAAGGTGCAACTAGTACTAATTTGGGAGTTGCAAACACATTTTTGTGAGTGGAAAAGTCTATGAATAGGGAACCTGTGATATGAAGATGGACTACAAATACTTTCAATGATATCTTCACATGTATTCACCCTGCTTTATTTCAAATCTATGTTCTTAGTCTGGCTGATGTTCCCAGAAGTCAGGCCTGAGGCCCTGGAGCCACTCTCTTGGCAAAGCTGAGCATGACAATTAGAAGCTTCACCCTGAAATTCGAACTCTGTTGCCCTTCACTGTTTCGTAGAAATGTGAATCTTTACAATTTAGTTGAAAACACACTTGAAAGTGTACCAGTTAGGTTACATTGCTACACAAACCAGAAACTGCATCTAGATAATATAAGGTAAAAATGTACTTATTGGAAGGAGATTGTGAAAAACAGGACCCTGGAGAGACACAGGGCCTGAATTAGAAAAAAAAAAAAAAGTGGCAAAGGAGACAGGAGATGGGACTGCCACCAGTAAGTACCGCACTCTGAAAGGGCTACATGTGGTGGCTGCCAGGGTCCATAGTTTACTGCACCTGGGTATTATGTAGCCATCTGCTCACCAAAGGGATTCTCCTCTTCCCTCATTAGATTACCAAACAAATTCTGGAGCAGGTACCTCCTGCTGACTGAACTGAATTCTGTGTACTCTGAGCAATGGAGGCTATAAAAATAAGGACAGGACAGTTTTACATTCTGTACTAGGAGGAAGGGCCTGTCTCACCAAGACTCATAAAGTAAGAAATTTACCATGTGTATAAAGAGGGTGTAGATACTTAGCAGACAGAAAAACAAATGACCAAGAGGCTTCTTGTTTATTTAGGATTGGTAGAGAATGCCAAAGTCACCTACTTAGGTGGCTCTCTCTTTCCATTGAAGGAGACCCCTGCAGAGTACCTTGGAAAATGTCCTCATTACTTGAATTTTTCAAAAGTGGGAGAAATTTTCCCACCAGAAGGTAGCAGGGCCTAATCTTTTGTAATTTGTCTGACAGATTTTGTGATTTCCAGTTCGTGGAATTGTTTCATTTTGGTTTCCTTCACTACACAGTTTGTCTTTATCTAGAAGCATCATAGCTTATAAATGTCCAACTTTTGATATAGTGCCCCTGTTCAAATTCAATGCACCCACACAGACTGGCAGACCGATGCACTGTGTATTCCATTAGCTGAACCTGAGATTGCTTTGGCTCCTTCATGACACTGTAGCATAACCATGCCTGCACTGAGCCAAACCATTTAGACAACGTTTTCTCAAGGACCGCCATCAAAGTTGGCCCTCCCACTGTGCCTTTAAACTTCTTTACTTATTAATTGAAGCTGTTACATTGATCTCTCCAGGGTTTGCTGCTTAGCTTTAGTTCAGCAATCTGACTTTTTGAGATAACTTGGAATTTCAACTTTGGTGTTTTTGATGCTCTGATTTCCAGGATTGTGCCGCCTGTTACTTTGTCTGGCACAGCTTCTGTGTTTTTACCCAAGTGATTGGTAAATGGTTGAATAGGAAATGACCGCCTTAAAGAACTGTGGCATTCCATTAACTTGATACATCAAGGTGGACCCAGGGTCTTTGAACAACATTTTCAATCTTTCTGCTCTTCTCGGGCCATCTTAAAAGATCAATGGCTATCACTCCAAGGAGCATAGTCCTTAGTAGGGCTCACAAGGAATGGACTTGTCTGTCTTTGTTCTTCATTTTCCTGTAGGGCTGTTTTCTCCTTTCTCTGTGTTCTGTACGTGAGACATTGCAGATCTCATACTCTACCCATGCTTTTCACCAGCCTCTTTTGTCAGACCCACGGGTTTTAGGTTATGCAGTAACTCCCCAGGAAATTTTTTCTTCACACAGCGAGTTTCTTCAATTAAGGTCTCTCACAATTTTATTCTGCAATTTCACACACTCTAGTTTCCTAATTCCATCTGATTCCTCCCTAGGCTTAAACATGGACAAAGTACATGTTTGGATGATATCTGTAGGAAGGGTGCAGGCATTCAGAGCATGCCCACTACATTAAATGATACTTGGCAATGGCCATAGCCTTTTATCATGAGTTATGTTGTTATTTGAATGTGAATATCCTCCATAAGTTTCATATGTTTAAACATTTGACCCCAACTGACTGTGATATTTGGCAAGGTTGTAGAACTATTAAGAGGTGGAGCCTTGCTGGGGGAATTGCATCACTAGGGGTGGGACTTAAGGTTTATGGTCTGTCCCACTTCCTGTTCCTGTTCACTCTGCTTCCTGAGTGTGACTAGCTGATCTTCTGCCCTGTTACTGTGTCTTCTTCACCATAATGGAATATATTCCCTTGAACTGTAAGCCAGAACAGATTTTTTCTTCCTTAAATAGTTTCTTGTTAAGTATTTTGTCACAGGCATGACACTAGAAACCAATACAAAATACAATGCTTATTGTACACTGAAAATCATTTAGCCTATATTATGTTATACAGATAATGGTACATTAACTTACCATAGAAGGGACTTGATTTGTATACTACAGAAGAAAAAACAAAAGTTAGCAGTATTACTCAGTTGTGAAAACAAAAGGTCCTGAGCATTTAAATTGTTATTATATTATTTTTATCATTCCTGGAAGGATTTCCCTTCAACAGCAGCATTCTCTCACTGAAATAACAAGGACAACAATGCTGGCACCTTGCTTAATTATGTTTAATGCATTCAGTGAGATTATTCTTCCAAGATAGACTTAGTAAGGTAGGAAAATTAGTGCCGCCATCAGAGTATGGTAAGTTATGTTAACAAGGGAAAAATGTTACCTCATAAGAAAGCTTTAGCCTTTGTGTACCTTGGCCATTATCCATTAGAATAATCTACTGAAGTGCATGGGATTTCTAGGTACTAACACTGGACGCATACTGTGAACTTTAGATGGAGACATTAGAGAACAAAATCAGTTACTTAGAAAGTAATGGCAGTTTTGGGTATCCAACAAATAGACAAAACATGAGTTGTCGGGAAAATTCATAAGGGAGTTTAGAATACAAGGCAAACATGGGGGAAATCCATTGCCTGGGCTAGTTCTTATCAAATTGCTCTGCAAGTGTAGATAAAATAAAATCATGCCAATGCCTTCTTCTCAAATATGGAAAGCCGAACAAAGACTTTTAACTTGTTCTTAAAAAAAATATTTGCTTTCATACTTCCTGGTCTTTAATTGAAAAGGGTCCAATCAAGGTTCTGTAAAGATAATGCCTAACTGTAATTTGCATTGCTTCTAGAGGCAGCGGTAAGTTCATAACCTTTTATCTGAGACTCGTGCTTGGGTGATGTCACCACACTAGTTATTGCTTAAGTCAATTTTGTTTTGTGAACATCTAAATCATGATTCTATGTTGTTGGAAAACTGAACTACTGGAGAAAATAGCGTTTCATACTCATTAAATAAAAGAATACTGTGTTTGTTTTGACAGCAAATAGCATAGACATCCAGTGTAATTGAGTCTCACAGACTGTATTATTCTAACATAATTGATTGGTCCAGTGGGAGAGGGGGAAAAGCCATTTCTATAAAGCAATTGAATTAATGATTATAAAAATTGAATGAACTTGCCCATTTTTTTTGGTTGTATGAATGGTTTGCAAAATTGAAGACAATAGTCAAGGGAAACACAAGACACAGCATGAAGAAGTATGAGTTAATGATGGAATGGTGCTTATTCTTTTGGAATCCAGCTAACTGAACATCAATTGCCTTTGAATTACACCGCAGTGAGGACACCTAAGTCACAGCGGGGGAGAGGAGAGGTGTGGTCACAAACTAGGATCACCTCTCCAGCTCTCTGACTGGGTAAGTCTGAGAGCTTTATCAAAACCAACAGCAACCCTGACATTATGCTCCTGTTATGAGCTAAGTTTCCTGCTAGGTGATTTGTGAATGCTATTAAATTTTATCTTCATGATTACAGTTTGGTGAATATGATTCTCCAAATTTTAAAAATAAGGATGTTAAGGGTCAAAAGGTTAAATCCCCTGCCCATATTTAACAACTAATAAATAACAGAGTTAAGACAACACTAGCTCTATCTGGTTACTGTAGTCTCTGTAAATATACATATATATATAGTTATATTATTGTTATCTATATAAATATTGATATATAGAAAATCTTAATATACATACACATACATGCATGAATATATCAATGTAGATATTTATGCATATATATTTTGTTATGATGAACATTTTGACTGTACCCAGGAAGGATGGCCATTGTAACTCTTATATTAACTGTCCCTATGATCTTTTTATATCTTTGGCTTTTAGTTTCTTCATGTTTTCAAAATTGGAACAACTTGTCACCAAATAATGTTTAAAACTATTTGGGATTCTTGGCTTAGAGTAGCTGTCAAGTTACCAAACAAGGCAAGGGCAAGGAAAAACACAGTGCAGGAGAGAGAAAAGTTTCCAAAAGCTGAGCAAAGGGGTCCAGGAAGTTGTGCCTGGCTCCCCAGGCATTGCAGAATTTTTGATAGCAAGCAAAGGGCATGTGTGATTCATCTGTTTTGATCTGCACATTTAATACAAACAGTGCCTCGTGACAAAGCTCTTTCTCTTGCCTTCTTTTTCTCCACCAAACTTTGCAGGGCCCTGACAATGTTGAAAATGGTAAGTAAAACTCAGAAGATCTACTTGAAAAGAAATCACCCAATTGCTAATTAAACACAAGAAAGGTCTGCAAATGCATCATCTGCCATGATGCTTTCTACAGCATTGGAGAGAACGGCAGATGGAGAGCAGCAAGGCACCGTTTTCTAGAAGCCAGCAGTTCTGACAGTTCTCTATGTCCCTTCCTCTGACTGAGATGAGACCCAATTACAGGGCTTGGGGAAGTGTTGTGTGTAGTTTGTTCTAATGCACTCTTCCTCAGGGTTTTGTTGCCAACCTGCAGTTTCTCTCTTTGCTCCCCTCCCCCACCCGGTCTCTGTGTATACACCCTGTGGCTAGAAGGCCACACAGTCTGAGCCAAAAGTATTTTCAATAGAAATGCCAGGAAAATGCTGTTTCTCATGGCATCCAAAAAAGCAAACAGAGCAGAAGCCAGCTTTATGGGAATCTCAAACCTAGACCTCCGAAAAGCAATCCTGCTTTCCAAGAGGAAGGCTTTGAGATGATGTCTCCTGCTGCATTTTGTATTTTTTTAAGGTGAATACCTCTAGAAGAGCTTATCAGAAATTGCATTGTCTGAGGAAGTAGTGGGTTGTGTTTTGTTCAAAGTACAGTTGCTAGTTGTCTACTTACGAGTGAAGTACCGTCGAAGACGTGGTAGCTCACCTCATTCTGTCCTCTCAGTGGAGTTTCCACATCATATTGTCACTGCTCTGCTCATATGTGATTCTTCCACTTGTGTAGTGGGGGAGGCTATTCCGTTTTTCTTCCCTGTACCTCAGGACATGTTCCATGATTTGCAAAACCTCAGATTCCAGAGACTCACCATCATGCAGGTAACTTCAATGTGCTGATAAGCACATGCTATTAACAGTTATGAAGTATGGTACTGTGTTAGATATGTAGCTGATAGAGATTTTTACATTGGAGAGATGGCTCCTGATGTGGGAATAAGGGTATTGGGGAGAGGTTCCTGGAAGTGAAGCTTACCTGGGTATTCAAAGAGACAAATTAGATGTGTATATATAGCCTGGGTCCTAGACTGACTCAAAAAAGAAAAGAAAAGAAAAGAAGCTGAACACCAGTTTTTGCCTCTCTTTGCTTGCTAACTCTGGGTGCAATGTGACCTCAGGCTCCTCCACCAATTATCCCTTCAGTAATAGACCTCAGCCTCGAACTGTGAGCCCAAATAGACCCTCCATCCTTAAGTTGCTTTTGTCAAAGTAATGGGAAAAAGAAAATAGTAGAACAAACACACAAGTGTGTGTGTGTGTGTGTGTGTGTGTGTGTGTGTGTGTGTGTGTACTTAGAAATTAATTTTAAAGAATTGGTTTGTGCAAATATCTGGACTAAGAATCCATATCTATAGATCAAACTGTTAAGTAGAACTTCACATAAGAGTTGATTTTGTAGTTCTTGAGTCTAAAACACTTAGGGCAGGCAAGTCAGCAGGCTAGAACTTCAGGCAAAAATCTCCATGTGCTTAAGGCACAACTTAAGGCAGAACTCAGTTTTTTTGGCAAGTAGGCAAAAAGAGTAGAAACTTAGTTTTTACTCTTAAGCCTGTAACTCAGTGCTCCCCCCCACATCATGGAGGTTAATCTACTTGAGTCAAATGATTATAAAGTGATAATTACTTCTGGGAAAGGAAACTGCAGCAATTCCTTTAGTGTTTGACCAACCCATTAAGCAGGATAGTTTAGATATGCTGACACATTAAATTAGCTACCACAGAAGACATTAGATTAATAGAATCAGCTGTCATGAATTACTGACATTTGACCCTGGCACTTCTGGAAAGGAGTGAGAACCAAGCTTGAACAAGGCCTTTTGGGTTTGTTCTAAGTTAAAGAGGTCAGTGGTAGGACTGAAATTGTATTGCAAGTCAGACAGAACACATCCTACGGAATCCTCCTGGCCATCATTGACTTGTAAAACTATATCAAACATCAGTATGGAAAAGTCAGAAAATGTGATGTTGGCTGCAGAGAGCTGGGAAGCAGGACCATCCTAAAGGAATCCTACTTTTATGATAAGTACACATTGATCATGATGTTTTGTTATATTCAATTATATTTAAAAAAAGGAAGTCTACTATCCTTCACAATGCATTTAAAGTTTCAAAAGAAATATATTGTACTCAACTCTGCTAAAGATTCTAGCCAAAGAGGTACTTCCAAATTTGAATAAAAATACTGAATTTGTAGCTAGATTTCCCACTGGAAACACACACACACACAGAAAGAGAGAGAGAGAGAGAGAGAGAGAGAGAGAGAGAGAGAGAGAGAGAGAGAGAGAGAGGGAGAGGGAGAGGGAGAGGGAGAGGGAGAGGGAGAGGGAGAGGGAGGGAGAGGGAGAGGGAGAGGGAGGGAGAGGGAGAGGGAGGGAGAGGGAGAGGGAGGGAGGGAGAGGGAGAGAGAGAGAGAGAGAGAGAGAGAGAGAGAGAGAGAGAGAGTAATATATATGAGTATAGGGATGTATGCAAGTGTATATGTGTGTTTATATATGTGCATATCCATATCTATCTATCCATCTATATCTATCTATCATCTATCTGTCATCTCTCTATCAATCATAAAGCCATCTATTTTTTCTAGGTATTCTCACAGAGAGAAGAAGAGAAAATTACTATCAGAATTAGCTCATGTGATCAGTTTCGGAGGCCGAGAACTCACACTGTTTGTCATTTTCAGCACAGGGAGCTACAGTAGGGAAAGGAAGGGATGGAGTGAAAGGAAGAACTGCAGGCTGAAACTCTGGTAGAGGGATGCTCATATAGCAGCCAAAGAACTTGATTTCGGTGTCTAGAAGACAGACATTGAAGAGACATCTCTCCCTGTCTATTCTTCCTTTGAAACCCACCCATATGCCTCTCCCGACTGTCTTTCAAATTCATGACCTCTGTTTTCATCAATTGTCACAGAGTTTGAAAACTGCCTTTGAAAGATTATTCTACTAGACTTAAGATATCCATTAATAAAAACACATTTCCAACACAAAAACATGAAAAAATAAAAGGAAACATTGGGAAAGTGCTAATATATAAATGACAGAAGCAATAATGAATTTAACAATATACACAAAAGGATCAGATTATGAAAACTAAAACTTTCAATCTTTGCTGATAGTTAAATCCAGTTCTGTGCACTACTTAAACTGACTGGCTAAATGAAGTTGATGTATTTGAACAAAATTAAAACAACAGGAAGAAAATGGTTAATGACATAGGAAACAATTAGGAAAAAGAGATATAAAATATATTTACTGCTAAAGATATGGCCTAAAACATATCCCAAATATGGACAAAACAAAATTAGCATTTAAATATAATAAAAGATTAATTATGATGAAAAATTTTAACATGTTTTAATACACTGTTGACCATGGAAAACAGAATAGTTCATTTAGTTTATGGATGAACCCCTAGATGAAGAGTGACATGGAAGGTTTGGTAAGTGCATCGAAGAAAGTGCATTGCTGGGTATAAAAGGAATGTATGAAAGTTTCCCAGTGAGCTGAGAAATAAGAAAGTAAAATATTCTTTTGTTCAAGAAACAATTCTAAAATTATGAACTACATTAACAAGAAAATTATGGTAAACTTTATACATTGGTTGCAATCAGAACATCCTTTCTGATTACAGGTGATAGAGACATTTTACACAATACCATTGTGATAGTATGGTACTTTAAACTTTCTGGAAAGCAGTTTGGCAGTATGTTATAAGAAGTTTAAATGTTTTTATCTATTTATAGTGTAATTCCATTTCTCAGAATCCACTATAAAGAAGTATTGTGAAATATGGATGCATAATTTTGCCAAAGTTGTTATCAACATGTTTTACAACTGAGAAGTTATTAAGATATGATATCTCCATATGATAGCATATTGGGCAGAAATTAAAATAATATTTACAAAGATATTTTAGTGATATGAGAAAGTGACACAATATATTATGTAAAATTGGGACTAGGTAGATAGATAGATAGATAGATAGATAGATAGATAGATAGATAGATAGATAGATGATAGATAGATAGATAGATAGACAGACAGATAGAATATTAGAGGAGAGAAAGGAATAAAAAGTACATGAGAGTGAGAGGGTAGACAGAAGGGGGTGGGCTAGAAGAGAGAGATTTTGAATAAAATGCATAGGAAATATTTATCTTTATACTTTTGATTTTAGTTTATTTTTATAACTATCTGTATTTTATTAATTCTTTAAAGCCATTTGTATTTAAAGTGAAGAAAGTAAAATTAGTTTTCAAAGATACATTTTCCTTTAATTATGAAGTATTGATTTTAAGATATTTTTTTCACTATTGTTAACTACACCACCTTTAAATATTTTCAATTTAGGTTAGTTGTCTCATGACATGTAAAGGGAAAATAGTCACATTCTCTGAATCAGCTTATGTTAGGGCATTTCTAAGTATTAGTGTAACTGCAGAATGGGTGCATTGCTAGCAGTGGTAATTATAAAGAGACCTGTCATAGTAATGATAAACTTTGGAGAGAGAGGTTTCAGCCATATTATGGTCTGGACCCTTCCTCACAGGTGAATTTTTTAAATGAAGATCAAATCTTGCATAAGATTCTGAAAGTCATCAATGTGTTCCCTGGTGTTCTTAGGCTGCGGAAGACTAGATAATATTCTCTCATCTATAAGTTGACTGTTCATCCTACATTGGGTTAATTCACATCACTTTTGGCAAGATTATTGACAATGCCCCCTTGACGAATGGGCTGTGCTTGGATGACATGGGGCATTTTCTTTCTGTGGTCTGCAAAGTCTATACTATTTATCAAATGCCTCCAAACACAGACTAATTTACTTATGTCTATGCCCCTGCCTCTGTCACACTTCTCCTGATCAGACTATCCTCATATTGTGTGAATTTTTCTGGGAGAGTGCTGACTCTATGTGCCATTGTCATCAGTGATGGAGAAACAGCATGATGACAAACATGAGCAGGGGACAGTTATTTTCTTCTCTATCACCTTTTATTGTCTTCTTCCCCATTACCCTTCATTGTCTTCTTCCCCATCACCCTTCATTGTCTTCTTCTCCATCACCCTTCATTGTCTTCTTCCCCATCACCCTTCATTGTCTTCTTCTCCATCACCCTTCATTGTCTTCTTCCCATCACCCTTCATTGTCTTCTTCTCCATCACCCTTCATTGTCTTCTTCCCCATCACCATTCATTGTCTTCTTCTCCATCACTCTTCATTGTCTTCTTCCCCATCACCCTTCATTGTCTTCTTCCCCATCACCATTCATTGTCTTCTTCCCCATGACCCTTCATTGTCTTCTTCCCCATGACTCTTCATTGTCTTCTTCTCCATCACCCTTCATTGTCTTCTTCCCCATCACCCTTCCTTGTCTTCATCCCCATCACCCTTCATTGTCTTCTTCTCCATCACCCTTCATTGTCTTCTTCCCCATCACCCTTCCTTGTCTTCTTCTCCATGACCCTTCATTGTCTTCTTCCCCATGACCCTTCATTGTCTTCTTCCCCATCACCATTCATTGTCTTCTTCCCCATCACCATTCATTGTCTTCTTCTCCATCACCCTTCATTGTCTTCTTCCCCATCACCCTTCATTGTCTTCTTCTCCATCACCCTTCATTGTCTTCTCCATCACCCTTCATTGATCTTCTTTCCCATCATCCTTCATTGGTCTTAGAGACAAGGTATACTGACTGAGTTTGAGGCTGAAATGGAATACAAGTTGTTTGTGTTCCCTGAATACAGTTAAGAAAATCAGTGCAGTGCTGGGAATATGGCTTGTTCAAGACAACAGTTACTGTCCAAGCATAAGAACTCAATTTCCACACCATCTACCTGCAAAACACAAGGTAAAAATAAAGCCTGGCATGATGGTGCATGCATGCAATCTCAGAAATGGGGAGGCAGAGACAGATAGAGCCCCAGTGTTCACTGACTATGGAATCTAGCTAAATTGGTGAGTTCCAGACCAATGAGAGACCCTGCCTCAATACAGAACCAAACTAAACCAAACAAAACTTAAGGTGGAGAGTATCCTGAGGAATTAGGATGACATCCCAGGTTGACTTCTGGCTTCCATGTGCACAAGCATGCATATGCATGTGAATATCCCCACACTCACTCACACATATGAACACACATGTGCATACACATGTACAGGAAAAACACACAATATGAATTTAATGCAGTATCATCAAGAGGCCAGATGGAAGCTATATTACCAGGAACACATACAGACAGGCTGTGCCAAGGCCTCATCAGAGTTGAAAGGATGGGAAGAAGTCAGACTCGTGGGAAGGCTGACAAACTGACTGATTTATGCAGCTGGCACTCAGAAGACAGGCATTCAATCTCAGAGCTCACAGTGAATGCCTAGGGTTGGGACCTCGTTAAGCTTCTGAGAATATAGGGTTGGACCAATGGTGTTAGGAGACATGCAATTTATATGACAGACTGCAGAGATAGCGCACAATTTTCTAAGTAATTCTGATGAAGGCAGACAGAAAAGAAACCAGGGGTAGAATTCAGCCTGTGGGAGAAGCAGTAAGCAGTAATAAAAATGACCTGGGCTCAAAGCAATTTTTCGTTCTTAGGGGAAATGAGCTTTTCTGGTAGGATTATGAGGCAAGGACTGTGATCTGGGTCCTGAAAGGAGTGGAGAAATCGTCTGGAACCTTGAGACTTAAGGACAAAGCTGGTAACTGGAATTCACCATCATGGCAACCAGTTTGAAACAGAATGTGAGATTTCTTGTGTGTTTAATACTCAAGTTTGCAAAGCATCAGGGCCCACAGATACTACTGGAAGGGTGATCCTAGCAGGAGGATGTGGCTGGACAGAAGCAAAGGCAGCAAGGTATTTATTCAATAAATGAAAGAAGAGAGCATTGGGAACTCTGAGACACAGGGACACCTACTGCAGCGACTTCTCTCACCTAAAACTAAATGTTCACATGTTGAGATGCCACACAATCAATCATTTTTAGTCATATCTTCCCTTGCCTATTTCAGCAAAACTTTCCTTCCCTAGAATACAAAGCAGAAAAGCCCAGACCTTTTCCCAGTATTGTCATAATCAGTTTTAAGCACAAAATTAGGAGATGGAATAAAATAAACAGTGTTTTTCTGAACAGATGTGTTATACTACTCTGCCTGGGAACAGCTGATACACGCAAAGGGTCTAGTCTAAAGCCCAGTTCAAAAATAATATTTTTGTTGGATTAAGGCCTCTGGTGATTTACACCTAAAATCGCCCTTAACGCTGACTGTAAGCCAAAGTTTAGTAACAAATAGAAACCTGCTGTAATTTTCGAGTTCTGAGCAGGGTAAAGTCACAGGAAACAATGCTAACATCCAGGAGAGCTTTCCCATCATGTCATCAGATGTGAGAGTGTTCAAACATGCTGGTTCTGAACTCTCCAATCTGCTCTCCAACTTTCCCATGTTTATGGCTGATCCCTGAATGATAAGCAACTGAGTTAAAAGAATGAGTCATATGTGTGTCTTGATAAATCCTTTGTGCACTTGCCTTCATGTTCGTAAGTTGAACAAAGCTACATTCTGAAAATATCAAAGAACTCATAATTTTTTTCTCATGAGTTCTCTCAGTTTTTCTTATTTTTTTTTGCAGTTTTCCCCAGCCTCCCAAGATTCTGCATTTTGTTATCCATGCTTTCTACAGAATACTTGTCTTTGCTTTTCTCCTGGGAATGCTTTTTTCTGATGTCAGCACGTGCACTTTGAGAGCTCCTACAACCACTACAACACTGCATTTTCACATTCAACTTCAATATGTAAAGTCACTTATGTGATGGAATAAGTGACTTTACATATTGAAGTTGAATGTGAAAACACACATTTCTTACTCAAATGTAACTACACTTAAGAAGTAAACATTAATTTTTAATTACATAAACAAAATAACAAGAAATTAATATGTTTAAAATCAAAAGCTAAAGCCCAGCTCAATCTAAACAGTTTTCAGTATGGTGACCATGTTAGCTAAATTAAATCTCATTTCTATAATGGGAACATTTCAGAATCAAATATATTTTCTTACTTTTATGATTTACCTTTAGATAAATGAAATATAAAATTATCCTTACTCATTTTAAATTCTTTACTAAGTATCCAATGTCTGAGAAAAGTATTTCTTAGTTGGTAACATATTCTTTTTTTTTTTTTTCTTTTTTTCGAGACAGGGTTTCTCTGTGTAGCTTTGTGCCTTTCCTGGAACTCACTTGGTAGCCCAAGCTGGCCTCGAACTCACAGAGATCCGCCTGGCTCTGCCTCCCGAGTGCTGGGATTAAAGGCGTGTGCCACCACCGCCCGGCCGGTAACATATTCTTAATGCTGTGGAATACAGGGATGTATGCTCTTACCGCAGGGACATAGAAAAGACAGTGTCAGGATTCAGTATGGAGAAGAAATTAAATAAACTGAGACAGATAGAGAGAAGAGAGGGAGAGAGAGTGATAGAGAAAGAAGGAAGGTGGATTATGGGGAAGAGTTGTAGGGAAAAGAGAGAAGATTTGAAGAGGAAATTTAAAAAAGCTAGTTAGCAAATTTTTTCAGTAATATTTTATCTATTCTTTGAGAATCTCATACAATGTATTTTGATCAAATTACCTACCAATCTTGCAGATCCATTTTCACCTCCTTACAATTCAACTTCATGTTCCTCTTTTTCTTCATAAACCCATTGACACCAGTTTGTGTTGCCCAGCTACTCTTGGGTGTGAGGCCTGACCTGGTGTGTGGTTGGTATACCATCTATTACACCATTAAGGAAAACTGACGTTTTCTCTCACAGCAGCTACTAAATGCTTATAGCCCCTTACCTAGGAGTAGGTCTTCATGCCTACCTCCTCTACTCTGTGGTGGATTTCATCTGGCTAATGTTTGTGCAACCTTGTGTATGATAATGAGTACATGTGTGCAACTGCCCCGTCACGCCCAGAAAACACTGTTACTCTTTGAAGTCATGCATCACCTCTGGCTCTTGACACCTTTCAACCATCTCTTCCTCAAAGACTCCTGAGTCTTGAGAGAAGAGATGTGGTATAGACATCTCATTTAAGGCTGAGCTTTCCATGGTCTTTTATTCTCTGCATATTGGCCAGTTGTGGGTTTCTGTGTTAAAATGCCACTTACTGCAAGAAGAAGCTTCTCTGATGAAAGTTGAAATATGCAGTGATCTATGTATGTAGTAATAAGTCACTAGGGCTCATTGTAATACGATGCCTACTTATCAGATTAATAATAGTAGTTTCTTCTTAGGGCTTATGACCTGTCTATCCACCAGTTCTTAGTTTTATTAACATTGATGGCTATGGGTTCCTCCTCATGTAACAGGCCTTATATTCAAGCAGAAGGTGGTTGGTCTCTCCCATAGCATTCATGATACTATCTTTGCACCAGTGGGCATACCTTGCCAGACAGGTCATTTTGTAGCACACAGGGTTCACAGCTAGATGAGATCCATGACTACTTTTCTCCTCTGGTAACATACATAGTGCCTTTGATAAGTCAGTTTACTTTTTGTAAACTTTATATAGTAAAATAACAATATTTACTTTAAAAGGTGATTTTCAGTATGGTCCAAGAACAGCTTTGATGTTTTATATATAGTATCTCAATATTAGTCTAATGATAAAATGACAATAAAAATATTTAATAAGAAGGATGAAAATATACCACATTTTTGTGTGTCAATCCTTTGATTCAGCAAAAAACAAATATTATTAACATAATAATACTCCAAATTATTCTATTTCTCCAATTAGATTGTTCCTATTTTATTTGCAGTCTAGAATACACCCTTGTTTTGGGTGTGGATCTATGACTGAGCACTGTTTTTATTTTCAGCCTCTTATTACCTTTTTCAAGATTCTAGACATGTTTAAATGTTCTTTCTTGTGTCTATTCTGTCAGTTGAACAAAATGGACCATTTTTACTAATAATTGTATGGGAACACATAAAGTAAGAACCATGATTTATCAGACTGCCAATACCAGATAACAATGGGCAATCCTATTTACTGTGAAAGAAAAGCAGACATACTCATTTAGAATGAGATCTTAGATTGGAGCTGGTACATGAGTTTAACCACCATAAAGATAAAAGTAAAACTAAAGGTGAGCTAGGAGATTATACTCACTTTCTAGTACTGGGTAAACAGTGCTCAGCTTAGCATCAGTAGCCCCGAATCATCATTACTCTCCCTCGTCAAGTCCTGTAAAGTCTATGTGGATATCCTTTTTGGGTCTTCTGTTTAAACAAAGATGTTGTAATTACTTTCTAATCTCTGTCATTTTGATTGGTAGCACCATTAATAACTCTTGTTTCTTACCTTCATAAACTTCCCTGATATAGCTTGGATTAATAAACTCACTACCCTCAATATTAAAAAAATAAGTGTTACTTCTAAATGTACCTTCAATTTATAGAATAATTCCCTCTGTCATCATGCTAGGTCATGGGTTTATAACACTGTGCATGGATTACCACAATGGCATCCACTTTAAACTCTACATTCTCAATTCTTCCTACTGTCAGTTCACCTGGGTGCCAGACTGGACTTCCCCAAAAACTTTCTGCTAGCTTAGGGAAATACATAATGAAATTACTCTCATTAGTTATTCAGCTGTCTTTTCTATATTCTTTATTACTTAAATCTTCTGTTGAGGTTATCACAATCTTTTTATTCCTTATATATCCCTATCTCATGATTTCCATATTGTTGATCATGCCACTTCCTGCCAGTTCCCTGTCTTTATAATGCCTGTAATGTCTGTCTTCTCTGATGCTGAATCAAACTGTGTTTATGTCTTTAGATTAATCAATGCCAACTTCCCTCTGAATCACTGGAAAAATATTTAATATTTATTTTCCCAGTCATATGAATTTTCTTAACATTTTAGCCTATCCCATTTAGTACTTGAGCATATATTTCTATACACTACTCACTTTTACTTCACCTTTGTTAACATTGTTCCCTTTCAATGTAATAATGTGTTATATAAAACAATACATATAAATACTTTAAGAAGTTCTATTAACTCGTAAATACTTTTTCTCTTTTTGCAGTATAAACTCCTACAAGACTTCTCAAACATAATTCTAGACATGTGACCACAACATTTGTGTTGTTTTAAATCATTTAGGATTCTGCTCCAAAAATATAGTACTTGAGCGGGAAATGACCTCTGATATCTGTGTATATAGCTCATGAGTCAAGGGAGGCGTGGAGTAATTTTCCACTTCAGGGAACACCAAGCAGAGTGCGCACGTCTGAGACTTGGCTTAGTAAATGAAGTTGAGAAGGAGGCTGGTGAAAGAAAATGTGCATTCTAATGCATTGCACTTTTGTTTCTGGTTACCTGGATGAGATAGAGTGGTATGCTATATGCATACCCTGACCAATGTAACACATGGAAATATTCATTCTGTGCTTTGTACTTTAAGGGATTTCCAAATGATTTGTGAATAGAATCAAAAATGATAAACTGTGTCTAAAAAGATGACTATGGACCCCTTTCACTGGTTAAAAACACGGTGCTAAACAAAAATTCCCCACTTAAATAGAAAGAAAAAAAAAAAGAAGTGAAATGTGAGTGGTTCTGCAAATTAGTGTATAATTAAAACCATCCTTGCTTATGGGCTTGTTAAATTCAAGGTGAGCCTTTCATCCCCAGCTATGATCTCTTTATAATGCCACCTAGAAAAAAGCCAGAATATTCTTCATTTTTTTTCTTTTTTAAATAAATCATCTCTATTTTTAATTACAATTAAACTTTGGTTGTCTCATTATTATCATTATCATTATTATTATTATTATTATTAACTTTCTGACTTGAAATACTGTATTGAAACAGTTCAAAGTTTGGAGATATGAACTGTGATTTGGAAAATAATACCATCCTGTAACCAAATTCCCCCTGTTGCACAAATGTGGCAGCCATAGAGATTAATTATATTATAAATGACACACTTCTACAGAACTGTGCAATGATCCTATGTCTGTGACTCTCCTGTTTGCATATATGAGTCTGTCAAGATATACTGGTATTCCCTCAGAGTCAACACCATAATTTAGTAAAATTAACAATCTGCTGGGAGTAAGTATATTTAACCTGATTTTGATTATAGAAAAACTCTTTGGATTACTTCCGCAAAGCTATTCTAATAAACTTGACATCTTTTATATCTACTCCAAGGAGGCAGAATTCCCTGATCTCTGCAACAAGTCTGGTATTTCCCTATATATTCTTGACTATCAATCAGGTTGATTGCATTATCTAAAAGGGAAAATATCTCAGTTCTTTGGCATCCATATAACATGTGTATTCTTTCTTGGTTTCTTGCATTCTGAAAGCTTTGAGTCTGATGTACTTGAAGATTAAGAGCGTGGCATCTGGATTATCTACATTGGTGAATTTTGGGCTTCAGAATCAGTTTTGGCAAGCTTTGTTCCCAATCTCCATAGAAAGATGTGTGAGCTCCCCATTCAATCTCTATATTAAAGTTTTATTATATTTCCCCTATGAACTAGTTTGCTATTAAAATTTATTTGTTGCTTTCTATTTATAAAATAAATGTCCCCAGTTTCACTAACTTGAGGGAATATTAACTTAAAACATTATGAGTTGTCTATCATTAGTCACAAACTCTTGGACTCCAGGGTCATGCTCAATCTATCCATTTTTGTCTCTCCTGTAGGACTGAGAATATTTGGGCAGTGTTTTCTTTCATTTTGATAATCTGATTTAAGTATTGTTCATGGAGAAACAACACTACAATTAGATTTTACTCCAGTTTCTATCTGAAACTTTTAAATGATTGTTTTATGAGATACAGAATTTGGGGATGGTGGGACTTTTCACTATTTTAATGATTTTCCATTGTCTTCAGATTTCAATTATTTCTAAGAATGAATTATACATTGTTATTCTTATTTTCTAATCACTATTGTTCTCC
Organism: Peromyscus eremicus; assembly: GCF_949786415.1. Taxonomy (NCBI): domain Eukaryota; kingdom Metazoa; phylum Chordata; class Mammalia; order Rodentia; family Cricetidae; genus Peromyscus; species Peromyscus eremicus. Next base: position 33,167,702 of record NC_081417.1, on the reverse strand, counting down.
CTGATGACCTGAAGATACTTTTTTCTATTCCATATTTTATCAGCTTATGGTATGTTTATGGTGTCTGTGAAGGTCAGTCTTGACCATCCATTACCTTGATTATGGTGAGAAATGGAAAGGGGTTTCAATAAAAAAATACTTTCGTGCTTATTGTGAGGTCATTTCTGAGACAACTGGCATGTGGGGAAGTAACTGATGGGGAAAGATTCATCTTAAATGTGGCATTTATTGAATAATTTCAGGGCCATGAAGTAATAAAGATGGAGAAAGTAGGATGGCAGTCTGTGTGTGTAAGTTCCATTCTTTCTGAGGGAGTGTGTGAGCTCCGTTCTTTCTGAGGGAGTGTGTGAGCTCCATTCTTTCTGAGGGAGTGTGACTTCTGCCACTGTCATCATGAACTTCGGACTCCAGCTTCTGCAATCTTTCCTTATAGCTTAAAGGAGAGACTCTCCAGGGTGACGCAAGCCTTAAGCTGCACCATTCTTTCCTCTTGTCTGGAAGCTTCACTTTCTTAGAATAAGCTATTCCTGGGTACTCCGCATCTTCAGCCTGTAAAGAGACCGCCCCAATCAGAATTCAAAGCCTTCATTCATATAGGACATTCTAATAAAACCCTTCTGATAATGGTAAAAATAACATACATAGATGATTAATCAAATGTTGACAGATTTTCATTCTTTTCTTTTAGATAAACTTCATTGTACAATGACAGAATCTCTTTCGGATAACATCAGCAAGTTGAGTGAAAATAGACAATAAATCATATTTTAATTTCTTAGTAGTAGAGGGTGATTTATCACATCAAACTATTACAGAGATGTAGGAAGGGGAGGTAAAGCATTTCCTTGTTTTTCCAAATCAAATACAATTTTATCAATAGTTTAAATAATTTTGTTACTCAGAATTTGAGGAAAAGATTTTCTAGGTGGACTTGCCTCTGACTATAGGCCATTTTCTTTTTAGTGTGATTTTCTTATAATGTTCTATACACATCAGAGGTGATTTTCAAAGTGAGTTTATATTGAATACTATGTGTTTGGGTTAGTGTTAACTGCCAACTGGACAAAAATCTAGAATTGCCTCAGAAATGATCTCTGGGCATGCTTGTGGAAGATTTTCTTGATTGAGTTAATTGACATGGAAAGATGCATCTTAGATGTGAGTGATATCTGAACTGTGTGGGTGGAGACAGAGCAGAGCATCAGCATGAGAGCACTCAGGGTTCACTTCTTCTGACTGTAGATGTAATGTGGCCAGTTGACTTCCCTGCCACGATGGACTGTAACTTAGAACTATGAGCTAAAATAAACACTTTCTGAACAGATGTAACATTTCTATGAATTTTAACCCAATAATCTCTATAACTTTGTGTATGCTGACACGGTACAGCTACAATCTCTTTTCATCTAACATAATCTTAATTGTTCATTCTAAGCTAAAGAAAACATTGGCAAGTTATTTACTTTCTGTGTTTTCTATTCCTTTGAAAGAGTAGAAAACATACTACCTACCTCTGTGTGTGAAATGTCTCTTTAACCTTTAACCAAACCTTCCTTATTTCTTTAATTTGATTTTCTTATCTTCTTGTGGAAAATTACTTTACACTATGTAAAGATATGTCACTGTGATTGGTTTAATGAAGAGCTGAATGGCCATTAGCTAGATGTGAAGAGGTTAGTCATGACTTCTGAGGACAGAGAGCTCTGGAAAGAAGAAAGGAGGAGTCACCAACTAGATAGGAAAGATCCAGCATGGGCATTACAAAGTAAAGTTAATTAAGCCATGCAAAAGAATGCAGATTAAAAGATATGGGTTAATTAAAGTTATAAGAGCCAGTTCAAAACAAGCCTAAACTATCAGATGAGTTTTCATAATTAATAATGTCTCCATATCATTACTGGGGAGCTGATGGTCCTCATGAAAAGTCTTATCACAAATGGCATCCAAGGTGGGGGCATGTATTTCCACACAAGACTCGAGAAAGCTTAAAAAAAAAAAGGTTCCAAACACACAAAAACAGAGCCAAACATGGCTTTCTAGTCCTGCAGTCTGTCACCTGGGCTGCAGTACAGAGACACATCTCCCAGCCAGCCACTGCCTTCGGGCTTGAACCACTAGCATGCCATGAGCAAAGCTGTGCAGCAGCTTAAAGTTTTGCTCAAGCAAACAGAAAGGGTTACAGACATGCAGTAAAGCAGGTTCAGACGGGAAAAAACACTCTAAATAGGTTACAGTGTGTTAAAAAATGTGCCTAGGCTTAGAAAGAACAAAATGGGTATAGGTAGTCATAGAAAAAAGTAAATAGTTTATAAATAATAAAAAGAGAATAAGCCACATAGAGATGGAAAATACACAGGGAGTCCAGATCCTGTATGTTGACTAAATTTTTTGATTGCTGATGAGCAAACAATAGCTGCTAAGAGACACTGGATTATAAAAACTACTAAATTAAACCAAACTATACTTACTTAAAATGTCTTAACTTCAGAATGGAAGTAAAAATATATTACATCGGGGAAGAGATTATGCTTTTGTTTCCACAGAAAATGAAAGGCTGTGGATTCATTCAAGGTTGATAGAGATCACATTTGATTAGGGATACCCCCTGAAAATCCTGGCTACAGACATAAAGAAATAAGCCTAGAAAAACTATAAGACACATGACATATATTTAAGATACTGAAACATAAAACAAAAAATAATCTTTTGCTGGCTTATGTACAACACACAGTCCATACTTATGTTAATGAAAATATGTATATTACCTTTGAAAGTGTATTATTTCAAGAGAAAGGGGACCGGACACCAATAAAATGGATAGCCCAGGTAATCCAGCCTCTCAGAGTGCCTTGTTGCATTTTCCTCAGAGTTGTATGTCCAGAACAGCTTCAAGGATGCTGGCTGAGATGGTCTAGCCTCATAGACTATCCCAGCCAGGAGTACAGGTAAGCCTGGCACTTTCCCATTGCACTGAGACTAGACAATAAATGTTATGGCTAGCTCTCCCAGAACTTGACTAATGTCTCTATTTTCTCAGGGTCCCTTGAAGATATCATTGCCCCCAGACAACAAGAAGCAGCCTGGAAAGTGACATTCACATTCCCAAGAGATGGGGTGGATGATTTTTGCTCATTCAGTGGGGTATGCATAGTTATCATCACTTAGGGGGTGCTAGTTACAAGTTGTTATTGGTCATGGTCAGTAAAAAAGCTGAACAAAGGAGATTAGATTGAGGGATCTCATTGTGAAAAGAAAACGGGAGATATAGAAATGATAGGATAAAAGTGTAGATTATTGAATCTACTTTCACACTAAAAGAAACCTACTAGTCTCAAAAATTTTATATTGGCATGGATTTTTGTATATTGATACAGATTTAAGGTTATTTTTATTAGTCTGTATATATGCTTCTATTCTTTTTTAAATATTGGTTACTTTTTAAATATTGATACAAATTTAAGGTTATTATTGTTAGAATATATTATGCATATTTTTCTACTCTTGTTTAATGTATTGTACTTATGCAGCTCATTTAACAATGTAATGTAAAATTCTAGTCTTGAAAGTTATTATTACAAACTATTTAGGATAATAAAGAAATGTAGGTTAGTAATTAATCACCTATAACAATCAAACTTGTAGTCATGTTAGGTATGCTTTCAAGATCAAGCATACATAATTTAGATAAACAAGTAGTCTTCAAACACTTCAGAGGCCTTCAGAATTTGACATTTAAGATGTTTTTGTAACATAAGGCTTTTCATGACAATGAGGTATGTCTGCTCCTGGCAGCTCCAATCTACTTAATAAAAAGACAATTGGCATTGAAGAACCTCCATATGGAGTTTGCCTTCTTAGTGTCAAAAGTTAGCCACTGGGCAAAAACTGCCCTTGCCTCAACAGCTGACAGTATGCGCTTAAAATTGGACAAGCAGGACACACACACAAAAAGTGACTGCTGAACTTTGCCAAGACAAGTTAGAACAATCCTCCAAAATTCCTGCTTCATTGAAAAGTCTGTCAGATATTCTAGGTCTACAGGCTGAAGATGAGTGCTTTAACATTGCAGAGAAACCTTGGGTTCCAGGTAGCCAGTTGTTTCTGTCATTTCTCATAGCTTTGGAAGTTGTTCGCTCATACTTCCTGATTACTCAAGTAATATTTTATCCTTCTTGGGTCTCTGATGGAGATTGAAGACTAGATAGTTATAGTTTTAGTTTTCCTTGTTACTAAATTCAGAAAAGAAACTTACATAAGAGAGGTAAAATTTATAGAGTTGAGAAACATAAAAGCTTAAATTGTTTATCTAAAAATGTTTTGAGGTCTAAAGAGATAGGTTTAAGATAATAATACAAATTATAATGAAAATGATTTAGGTATAGAACTTTAAATTCATCAAGGTAAGATAGATAATAGAGTATTTTTCCAAATATGCCAAATACAAATGGACTGGACATTGTGAATGTAATTCTTGCTTGATAATTGTTCTTATTGTAGTTTTACTATGTCAGAGCTAAAACCTTTCCTTTTTATTTAGACAAAAATGGGGAAATGTTATGGAATATTGCTTTACACTGTGTGAACATGTGTCACTGTGATTGGTTTAATAAAGAGCTGAATGGCCATTAGTCAGGAAGAGGTTAGGCAGGACTTCTGGAGACAGAGGGCTCTGGGAAGAAAAAAGGAGACTTTTCAATGAAGCAGGAATTTTGGAGGATTGTTCTAACTTGTCTTGGCAAAGTTCAGCAGTCACTTTTTGTGTGTGTGTCCTGCTTGTCCAATTTTAAGCACATACTGTCAGCTGTTGAGGCAAGGGCAGTTTTTGCCCAGTGGCTAACTTTTGACACTAAGAAGGCAAACTCCATATGGAGGTTCTTCAATGCATGTAACCAGGAAGTAGCATGGTTAGTACAGAGTAAAGGTAACTGAGCCACATAAAAGCATGTAGATTAAAAGATATGGTTAATTTAAGTTATAGGAGCTAGTTAAAAAGAAGCATAAGCTATCAGCCAAGTTTCCATAATTAATAAGTCTCCATGTCATTATTTGGGAGCTTGTGGCCCAGAAGAAAAGTTTGCCTAAAATATCTTTCTACCACCCATTTATCCATCTGTTTGTCTGTCTGTCTGTCTGTCTACCTATCTGTCTGTCTAATTTTTTGAAACAGAGTTTTAGCCATGGCTGTTCTGGAACTGGCTCTGTAGAACAGGCTAGACTAGAACTCAGAGATCTGCCTGCCTCTGCCTCCTGATTGCTGGGATTAAAAAGTGTGTACCAGAACCACCTGGCTCTTTAATTCTAATTGTATGTGAATTAGCACTGTTTCTAAAATTTTTCTATACACTAACATCCTAGCATAACAAACAAATTTTTGTTAATTTATTTCAATTAATTTTCACCTTATTCTCCCCTTTCTTACATTCCTCTATTTTTTCCTGAAGCTGCTTTCTTTGAAATGAGTGGTTTGACTCTGAGTCTTAGATTTCACTTTTTCTTTTCTTATGTAATGTGTATGACTGCCTTTATAATTAATCTGTCATCCATATATACAAAAGGAATACACCTTCAGAAGGATTTGCTATTACTTTTCTAGTTGTTATCATTTGTGAAACATACAGTCAGCAGAGTCTATCACAAAAAGAAATTGAAATTGAATTTTGTAAAGATGTTTGTTTGTCTTAGTTTTCACCAGGAAATTAAGATGGAGAAACATAAACATATCTGACAGTGCTCACATATGATTGTCTAAGATGAATGGGAACTAGCCTCCTCATTCCCTCTGAAACTACAATGGTTTTGTTCTTAGCATGATAGAGATTCAATGACATCAGCTAACAATAATTGTTCTGCTATTGTGGCTTCTTGAGCTCACTGCCATCTAGACTAACTTTGCCAGTTACCTTCTGCTGTTCAGCTCCACACAGTATTAGAATACCTTTTGAATAAAACATTCCCAATAAAAATATTTCTCATTTAGATGAAAGAAGATAAAAAGTACATCTGACTAGTCCAGGAATTCATGACTAGCCCAGTAGGCTGTAACTCTCTCACCAACAGCCTCCATCTACTGCTTTTATATCCTTCATTTTGTGAACACTGAGAACTGGGCTTTGTCCCCCTAATTAACTGATGGTGTTTCCAGAAGACTGTAAAAAGAGTTGTTCTTAGAGGTATGATTATCCCTTTTCAAACGCCTTTCAACATGATCCAAGTTAAGTTAAGAACCCTGTCCCTGTCAGCTTCCCTGTTTTATCTTATCTAGAAATACAACCTTGTAAGCCAGGCGTTGCCTGAAACAGCCCCTGCCTTTCTTCCCTGGATTCAGGTTCTATTCTTCATGATTTCTCATCTGGACCATTTCAACATCACTTTAAAACATGTTCTTAGGTTTTCTTTTTCTGTCAATCCAATGTTTATGCTACCAGTACTTATCTTCTTGGACAGGAATGCTGTACCCTTTACCTGATTAGGACTTCTCTAGCTCCTTGTGTGCTAGGAAATAAAGGTTAAGTTTCTTAGGACAACACTGTCCTTCTCTAATTTGGGCCTGATACAACCTTTCTGCCTCAACTCTCTATCTCCCTCTGTATGCATTAGCTTTTAATAAGATCATTTTTCTTTCTGTATAATGCGTTGTTGACTTCCACAGGTATTTTTTCATCCTTTCTACTTTGAATCCACATCCTTTCTCTGTTCAAAACTGGCATTTATCTTATGATTCATATAAAAATGCTTCCTTTCTTTGATGCTGTCCTTATTGTACTTGCTGGAAATACTTCTCATGAGTTTGTTAGTACTTTTCCTGTTTCATTTACTAGGGTCTGCATACCTCATGACTATAGTGTGTGTATATCCTTAATTTTTCTGGAGTCTCTTTATGGAAATGACTTGAGTAATAGGGATAGTCAGGATTCATTTCTAAGTCAGAGGAGAGTTTTTAAATACTGTTGAAATTTCCTGTTGCTATAGCTATTTCTATGATACTTTTCAGAGGTAAATTGTTAAAAATAAATATTTAGCATTTTATGTAGTAGTATATTAAAGAATATCGTACCAACAAGAACAGCCACAATAATGGTCTTGACTTTACTCAGAGTCTATAAAGAGCAGGTCAGCAGGCAGTGTCCACATTATTATAGATGAAACAATGGCTGTGGGATTTTAACCGAGGGTTTGTATTTAGCACTTGCATAAATAAATACTTTTAGCAAAAAAAGAAAAAGAAAATTTTATTCCCTAAAAATCAACACTTAGTTGTTAAATTTCTTAATTGGTAATATTTAGAGAAGTTTTTCCAACATCAGAAAGAGCAGAAAATTATTATACATACCTTAATATATCAAAAGAGAAGTGCTTGTTTCTAGTTTTTTATTACTTTTCCTCAAAAAAATGGAAGCTGGTAACTTCCTTTCCCCAAAAGGATCATGGGTAGGACAATGTATAAAAGCAAAAAGAATCACTTGCTAGCAACCAATTTCTATTGGTTATGGTTCGAGATGGCAAAGCTATCTATACAACAAAATGCAGCTCAAAGCTTCTTAGAGATCGCTTCTAATGTCCAGCCCAGCCTCAGCCAGGCAGCTGATCTGGGAGCTGTCTGAGGATTATCTTGTCATTGAACACTGGGGAAAGATGGCCTGGGGCCTGGGAACTCCACGTCATTGTAAAGCTCAGAATCTCAGGGCATCTGGATGAGAGCCCCTGCCAGGGTGATGCTGTGGTTCTTTTGGAGATGGGGTCATTGTTGTTATTCTTCCAGTATCCAAGACAAAATACATGGTGTGAGCAGCCACGTAGGCAGTGCCAAAAACCACCTGGAAAAGACCTACAGTTGTCCCAGGGCCAGGTTGAAGTGTGAATCATTGAAATTGCTGACCGCTACAAAACCATGGCAGTTTTGTTTTTTACCCTCAGCCGGATCACAGTTAAATAAAAGGACCAAATCAAAGGCACTTAGAGGAAGAATTCAACTTGCTACAGAGACATTTATTTTCTTCTGCCTTACTATGGCCATGATGTTATTCTAACTGACCTATTTAGAAATATTTAAGAGTAATATAATGAGCAGTCGGTGAGGATTGGCAATTTCCTTAAGCTAGTTCATGCGTCATTCTGCTTTTGTTTGTCCAGCTGCCAGGATAAATTATGATCTGTTGAAGTGGGTCTTGCTTGGCGCTCTTTGATGTTGGCTGGAACATTTGGATAGTCACATGTATCTTTCAGAACAAGTGCATCATTTGATGGACTAATGCAGCTCAGATGATGCACAGATATTCTGGAAGCACATAGGAACTCACTATTGGTGGGAAAATGGAGCAAGGGAAAGACCAAAGGACATTTGGAACTGCCCAGTTCTAAATGTTACTCAGTGTGCTAGGACAGTGTGACGTCACCTCCTCACTGATGTGTCTAGCATCTGGGACTTAACAGATGTTACAATTGAATCTCTTTATTTCCCATGGCTCTACATATTACTGCTTGTACTCTCTTATGAGTTCCTCCTTCTACCTTCACAAATCTTAAACTTTTTCAGGTTTGGCATATTTACCAAGGAAGCTGGACTGAGCCCTTATGTCCGGATCGATAAAGACATTTCTGGAAGTTGTGGGAAACTATGTTCCTAATTATAGATAGTCATTTCCTTTTGACCTCTCAGCCTTTCTTTCATCCTATGTCATTCATACTTTTCAAAAGTGTAGTTCTAGTACTGTCTTTATGATTATCTCTCCAACTTTACACATTTTTGAATTATAAAATTGTAAGAATTCATTTTTTTTTTTGCTTTGTAAAAAAATCTGGATATTCTTCATTTCTCTCTCCCTCTTCCTTTCTCTGTATATAATTGCATACTAAATGCTTTTGGTAGATTACTTCTTTTAATTCTCATAATAACCATACGAGGTAGATTTCCATTCCTCTTTTAAAGAGAAAAAACTGTTGACTTAATGAGAGCAGATAATTGGCTGGTGTGGCTGGTTCTGGGGTGCCTAGGAGTCAGACTCACTTCATAGTGTGGTTGTGTGTTTCCAGATGACTTCCTCTCATTTCTTCCCAAGATAGAGGGGAATGTGATGCTAAATGCAAGCCTGGTACTTGAGCCAACTAAAGACATCTCATAGCCAGAAGGGAAGAAGGAAGAGTTATAGCAGGTCCTATAGATTATTTATCATTATCTTCTGGAAAGAAAAATGTTTTTGTTATAAGTGTTTCAGTTTTTCAGGACCCACTTGTTACTTTTCAGATCCTTGACAAGTTGGCCTGAAGATGTGGCCTATAGCCAAGCATACAAGCTGTGGAGGAGTTAAAAGATTACATTGCTGATGTCACACTGCTGTGGGAACATGTACACATCAAATTAAAAAAAAACATTGCCTAATAAACAACTGAAACTTACAAGAAAAGAGGATAATACTGGGTGACTTCCCACTAAAATGTTGAGAAATTGTTCCCTTTGTTTTAACTGGAGATACCCACTTCAAATCTTGATTTGAGTAGGCCAATTTGATTTCAAATGTTCAGGGGACACAGTCTTTTGTAATAAGGGGTGATGAAGCTTTGTGGTCACTGCTTACCTGGTATGAGGGAGGGCTTGTGTTTGATCCCCAATACTATAAATAATAGGTCTTAAGGGTTTCTAATAACCACAGTTCAAACATTTTATATAGGTTTCTTTGGTCCCAAGAGTTGTGGGCAAATATCAGGATATGGTGGATATAGATGACTATAAGAAGCAGTTTATTAAGGCAAAACGCACTTCCAAAAGAGGATTGTACCAGAGTTGGAATCTAGTTTGGAAGCTCATTGGCCTCTATGCCTGTGGCCTGGAATCCTTGGTAGTCATTTGTACAGCGTGCACATTTTGCACATGCTCTATTATGGGGCTTGGTGAGTGGAGCATTACATCCTGCTCTCTGCTAACTAATTTCTTTTATATGCTAATTTTGATCTCATTCTTTCTCTATTCTCCCACCATGATAGTATATAATTATTCCTTCTTATTAATAAATATTCTTTTTAACTTTTAATGTCTGATTACCTCCTCAACTAAAATTGAGTGTTTGCTATGTATGAATTGCTTTTCATGGTACTATGGAGATATAGAAGATTACTATCTTTGTACTTACATGATATATAGCTGTGTCATAGAAGATTCACCCTCATACTGCGCAAAACATGGAACAAAGTGTTTAACCAGATATAAAGTAAAATAGTGTGAGAGAAATTAGATAAATATTGATGTGCACTTGCTCACTATGTTCTGTAGAGGATTTGAGACCATATGTCAGAGTGTTTTAGAATCCTGAAAAACAGGATCTGTGCCCAGAAGAGAGGTTATGACACTGATGTCACATTACCAGCAGAGATGCTGAGGCTGCAGTGAAAAATGAGCATCACTTCATGCTGAGACAAGTGATGTGGCTGGCCATATATCGATGAAAACTAGTTGATAACATTACTGAGAAAGAAAGATTTCCATCCATTGAGTGGGATTCTCTCGAAATTTCAGAGGAATCAGAAGCCAGAAGGGCATTTCAGAGATTCTGGTCATGTCTGTTGGTTACACATGCATTAGAAAAACTAAAGTTGCACGGTTTCTTAGGCATTTATTTGAGCATTCCATATCATCACAAATGCCCAAGATGACTTGATCTAAGTTCAATTTGGGGGAAATAAATATATAAGCAGCTTTTTGGGGAGAAGTTGGTAGGTTTGGGGTTTACTGTATTGAAGAGTGAATAAGTGGCCAATGAAGACACAGATATGAGACACAAGATAAAAATAATTTGTATAGTATGGAATAGATAATTCATTGTGGTCTTATTCTGTTTGAAGTTATTTATTAAAAGACAGTGTAGGATATAAAGTTGTGATATGAGTGAGAGATTCATATTGAAGGCAAAGATGAGACACTCAAGGGCAGAGACTTAAGGTATAGATAAAGCACAACAAGGTGTTAGGAAACGGTGTTTGAAAACTGTTCTAACAAGAGATCACGCGTGTGGGGATTTGAATGGGAAATGCCCCGCACAGATTCTGATATTTCAATACCTGGCCCCTAGTTGGGAATGTCATTTGGGAAAGTTGTGGGATCTTTTGCAGGGAGAGCCTTGTTGGAGAAAGTATGTCACTGGGATGGCTTTGGGTGTTTATAGTCATGCCCCATTTTCTGTTCATGCTTTCTTCTTGCATTTGAAAATATGAGCTCTCGCTTCCTGTTCCTATCACCACACCTGCTGCTTGTTGTCCTGTTTCCCTGCCATGATGAATTTATTCCTCTGGAAGCATTGGTTCAAATGAACTCTTTCCTCTATAAGTCTCCTCAGTCACAGTGTTTTATCATAGTGACAGAAAAGTAACTGATACAATGTATAAACTTTTAATTTCTGGAAAACTAAATGCAGTAGAGAAAAAAATTCTGAAAACCATGGGAAGGGAAGATATATTTGTGGAAATGATTCAGTGTCACACATCCCCAAGCATACCTTCAAAGTATGCAAGAAATCAACACTACAAGTTTGAAGATGGATTCTTAAAAGAAAACTATGTAATACTTCTCTCTCTCTCTCTCTCTCTCTCTCTCTCTCTCTCTCTCTCTCTTTCTCACACACACACACACACACACACACATACATACACACAGATACAGAAACAAATACATAGAGACATATATACACATAGACACACAGTTAAATAAAAAAGTTTTGAGATAAAAGGAAGGTAAGTACTTCATTTATTCAACTCAAGTTTATTATTGTGCCAAATAATATGTTCCCTTCACTGAGAGATGAACAAGACTCTCCTGATCTTATTACTTAGTTCATAAAACAAGCATGAAATTCATGGCTATAACTATAAAAAGCACTGGTTTCTTTTAAGTCGGGTATTCTCATATGCCCCAGGCCAACAGGATCACCAGCATCAACAAAAGTAATAAAAGCAAATCCCATAGTCCACCCAAGTACTGCTAAATAAAAAAAAACTCTGGACCAGAAATGAGTTAATGATTCCTCTTGGCGACTCTGCAAGTGCTTAAGTTTTGAACACCTCTACTTAAAGAGAATTGTGGGAGAAGGTAAGCTCAAGGTGAGGTGCAGTGAGACATGGAAGACCTTTGGGGACAAATTATCTCAGCCTTTAAGATACAACTAAACAAAATCATCTAATGATGTCAGTTTTTTTAAACTTTCATTGATTCTTTGCAGATCTTACATCATGCATTCCAATCGCACTTATCTCTCCCCCCCCACCTGCATCTGCCCTCTGCCCTTGCAACCCCTCCAAATAAAACAGAATTTGAAAGAAAAACCAAAAGCCAAACAAAGCGAACAAATAATGAACAAAACAAAAACAAACAGAAGAAGAGGAGAAGAAGAAAAAGAGGAAGAGGAAGAAGAGGAAGAGGAAGAAGGAGGAGGAGGAAGAGGAGGAGGAGGAAGAGGAGGAGGAGGAGGAAGAGGAGGAGGAGGAGGAGGAGGAGGAGGAGGAGGAGGAGGAGGAGGAGAAGAAGAAGAAGAAGAAGAAGAAGAAGAAGAAGAAGAAGAAGAAGAAGAAGAAGAAGAAGAAGAAGAATCATCTTGTGGAAGCTGTAGTGTAGTCCAGTGTCATACTGTTCACCCTTTAGTCCCTTGCAAGTCTTCATTTCCATGAGTCATTGGTCTGGTTTCATGGTGTCATCTTGGACAAGGCTCCTGCCAAGGGCCATGTCTGGGTCCATGACTCTACAGCAGCCAGGGTCTGAGTTGATGTCTGTGGCCCATGTTGCCACCAAAGGTCACATGGATGCTCAGGGTCTGGTCAGCCTCCTGAGGCAATGTTTGTGTCCGAGGGCCATGCTGCTACCAGGGCCATACTGATCTGGGTGGCCTGTCCTGCCACCAGGGCCATGGTGATGCCTGGGCCTGAGCTGCTGCTGTTGGCCATGTCTGGGTCTGTGGTTCTGCTGTGGCTGGGGTCTATGTTGACGCCCATGGCCTGGAGTCATAGGAACCTCGAATGTTGAAATTGGAAGGTCATGTTGAGCTGGACCCATCCCTCACTGGCCCAGGGATAGCTTACCCTGCCTCTCACTGAATACTGTATCAGGAGAGCTGGTTCCTGCAATAGGGAAAGATGGCCCCATCACACACTACAGGTGTGCACCTCACCAGGGCAGCACACTAGAGCTGACCCTGTTGTCAAGGATGCAGATGAGCTGGCCCTGAGGGTGTGAGAGATGGAGTCATGAGTGAGGGAAAGATGTCCCTACCTTGCTACCTGTGGTGAGTGAGAAGGATGGCCCTAGGAGTTGGAGAACCATCCTCACTGGCTGTCCCTCAGTGGCTGCAGCATGCAGGAGAGAAGGCCCTGCACCCTGCCTGGGCAGTGCACTAGAGCTGAAACTATTGGCTGTGGCATAGGTGAGCTAGCTCTGAGGGCTTGAGAGCACTGGCCCAACCATCCTCATGCCGTGTGGAGGCATGGGTGAAGGAAAGATGCTCACCCCTCCACTCCACCCCTTGCTGCCTGCAGTAGGTGAGAGAGCTGGCCCTGAGGCCATGAGAGTGGGAGACCTAGCCCCTCACCAGCTGCAGCACACAGGAGAGCAGACCCTGCACCCTGCTAGGGCAGCACACCAGAGCTAACCCTTGTGTTGGGAGTGTAGGTGAGCCCGCCCTGAAGAAGTGAGAGCAGGAGAACTGGCCTTGCCCTCCACTTTGTATGCCCCCTATAGCAATCAAGGGGCGGGGGTGTGTGTTGTACCTTGCCTGGGCAAGGCAGTGGAGCTGGCCCTGGTGGTGTGAGTGTGGGAGGGCCTAAGAGCAAGAGAACTGGCCCCACTCCTTGCTGCAGGCTGTGCTGGGTGAGCTGGCCTGAGACAGTGCTGGAGAGCTCACCTGGGTGGTGACCAGCCCAGCTACCACCCAGGCCCAGAACCAGAGCTATGAGATAGCTCACCCCAACATCCATCTCATTTATGAACCATAGAAGCCTGTGAAGGGGATGGAACTACAGAACCAAAACTGCAGGATCTCCATGACACAGGACAACAACAGGATATCCAAGAGGAGCTCCAGTGAGAGCCCCGTATCAATGATGTCAGTTTTATTAGGGAAAAGAAATAGGATGCTGATTTGGGGAACCACAAACGCTTCTTAACACTGACCTTTTGTATGTATGCATTTGACTTGTATTTCTTGTCTATTTTATTAAGATTGTTAACTTTGAGTATTTGCATCAGCAAAAGTGCAAGGAGCCACAACATAGTAGAAAGGGGAGATAAAGTAGTGAGCAGAATCTTGATGTTCCTTCCAAATGCACAGTTAATCTCTATCCTTGAAACAACAGCCTGACATAATAACATCTTTAAAATAGCTCCGTCACACAGAGCTCAGTATATTATATTTATTTATTTGATATAATCTTTTAATCTATAAATCTTTAAATGCAAATAATGTGGGATGAAATGAGATGTGTAGTCCTTCTCATGTCCCTCCATCCCTCAGCATGGGATTTCCTTGATCTTCTTTGTTTTTTTCCCAGGTTCTTTTCCTTTATCAAGAACTACTTCTGTGTGTAATTGCTTTCTGTATCACTGCCTCTTAAATGTCTAGTACACTTTCAAGGATTTTATTAACACTTTATTTAAAATATCTATATTTATTTATACCCTTCCTAGTATATGTTTGGAAGTCTAATGTTTTTTTGCTGTAATCATAGCTTACTAATTCTTATGGGATGGCATCTTTGTCCACTTCCAATTATGCATATTTTTCTCCAACCACTCACATAGAGTTGGCAGCAACCACTTCAAATGAGAGATTCCACAGTCTGGTTTTGTACCCCCTCCCGTATTTACTTCAAATTCTTCCTTCCATCTGTGCAGACTTAAATTTCAGACTTGCTTAGCCTAAGAAGATGTACTGACTTATTCATGTTAACTAATTCTCTGGTGTTGATTGATTGTTGGATAGAACTTAACCTTCAGTGTATTCTCTGTTCTCCCCACATCTGCACTGATGAAAAAAAAATCCTGACCGTTACTCAATTCCCAGAACAAAATCTTTAACTCTCCAACTTGACACTTCCAATTAGAAATCATTTCAAACTCAACACGTACAAATTAAGCTCCTTACTTTGACGACATTTAAATCTCATTATCAACCTCCATGTGAAATTCCATTTTTTTTTTACCACACCTACTCCTGTCCCACAAAATTCTAGCTTTAATTTTATTCTTGTTTATTTTCTATGTGCTTTATATGGAGAGCTCCTATTTTGAAACACTAATTACTTTTATTTTATTTCCCAAGAAGAAAAATTCTAATTATTTTTAATATCTGTTACATTCAAAAATTACAGATGACTTCTTATAGTACTTAATAACTGGCATTAGTTGTGAATTCTCTTCTTCAATTTTTAAGTGTTCACATTTTATCTTATATTCCTAAAATCAACATATGAACAACTAATAAGGTAATCTTAGGCCTGTGAGATGCCTCAGTGGGTCTTTACTGCCAAGCCTGACACCTTAAGTTTGATTCCTAGAACCCAAATGACAGAAGAAGGGAACTAATTTCCCTAGGCTGTCCTCTAACCACCGCACTTGCACCATAACATGCACACACACACACACACACACACACACACACACACACACACACACACACCCCAAATGAAAATATAAATAAAAATTTAAAAGAAGACAATCTAATATTTTTAAAATGCTGTTGTCATCTTTAGTACTCAAGAAAGAACTGGAAATCAAGTTTTCATATAGTTTTCAGTTGTTTAGTAGTTGATGATATTTACCTGTGTAAACCTCACTTTGCTTCATAAGGACAGGATATATGAAACTAGGATGCAGACTTTGTCTTCTGAAAAGTAGGGCAATGAATTCTAGATTGAACTTTACTATGTTTGTAAACCAGAGTACCTGTAATCATTTCACTAGATCTCATGATTTCTAAAACAATATAGTAGGGATATAAAAAGTCATAATGCTATATATCATGATGAAGAAACTTTATCTTAGAACAACTTATTATTATAGGAAGTCTCAATATGCCAAAAGACATATTATTTCTATCATTACTTGTTAGTGTTAAGAATACTGGATAATATGTAAAAACAAATAAGAGTACTAGTTGTACAAAGCAATAGTTTGAAAATCATGGCCAGTCAAATCACAAATAATGCAGATATATAAAACACTAAGGATATGTAAGTATGGTGTCTAAAGATTCAATGTTAAAGTAAAGATGGCATCATTAGCCATGGCTCCAGGGTTCTCTTGATGGAAGTGGAAAAGGATTTCCATTTACAAAGTTTGCAATGTTATAAGAGGAAAAAAATATTACACAGACTTTGTAGGCGGAAGGAAGTTCTTTCTGTTTCCTATTTTCTTCATGCTGAGACAGCTGTTGGGTAGCAGCAAATGATGTTGACCACACCTTTAATAACATCTCCAGAATGATTAGAGTAGCACCTTTCCCTTTTCAGTCATGGTCTTGCATGCTTGGCCCAGAAAAAACACCTAAGATACTGACAGAAATGCTGGAACAGACTAAAACAAATGAAACCCAAAAGTCGGGCTCTCTGTCATCTAGAGGAAACTCTTGGGCAATTGATGTGTCTTCCAAACAATCTTATGCAAATGTCTATCTCATATTTGAAAGTGTTTGCATCACAATTCAAGGTTATTCCCAGACCTTCCTACCCCTAAGCTTTCTCCTACATCCTGGTGGGTAGTGAAGGAAGATTTGGAGGTGAACACAATGAAAGAATAGCATATATTCACAGGGCAATTACATCTCTTTTGATTAAACACTTGGTTTCCCAGGGTTTTTTCTTTCCTCCTACATAAGATGGCATCATAAGATATATTAATGGTTTTTCTTAGAACTATAATGGCAGAAAGCCTTTGTGGGAGGGTGGTTTATGGAGAAAATAATCATCATTTTAGTTTTTTTATCATCAAAACATTAACCAATTGTTTGTAATTTTGTTTGGTATTTACAAGAAAAAGCTTACAATCAAATATATGGATTAAAATATTTTACTGGCATTTTAATGTTTGTCCATCACTCTACCACAGCCACTAGATGTCACACCTCTAGACTTGGTACTTGTGGATGATGGGTAATGGATTTTGTGACACACAATGTGCCTGCCTAGTGGCATGGGGTAGCATACCATGTGTGCACTTCTAAGTTTTGGGGGGCAGCTAGTCAGACTTTCCCACAAAGTTTGTCCAGACTTTATTCACAGTGAAGGCACTTGAGAGAATTGATGACTCTGGCCAGAGTGCAGATGGCTTTTGGAGAGCCCAAGTTTATTGTGGCTGTGTGCCCAGGTCCTAGATTAGAAAAAGGCTATGTTGACATAATGTTTGTTTATTTATCAAATTTAACAAACATATTTTGGATATCTGCTATAGACAAAGTATAGCATAATTCCACAAGTAAGTATGTTAAAAATCTGTCTACCTGGCCACTGTATAGATAATTGCCCTATTAAGGTCTTTGTGTTATGTTCTTGGCATAAAGAGAATAAATCTACTCTGTCACGGTTTTGTTATTCTTTTCTAGCATTGGCTTTATCTTAGATTAACTAGAGTAGAGCTTCAAGGTTCACTATCTCTACAGGGCTTCCATGTTTCTAAATAGTCTTTTTTTTCCTTCATCCTATACCTAAAAAGCATCACCTAACTCCAACTCTTTACTTTTAAAGCATTTATGCTTCAACATGTGTGTTATTAACTATAACTAGTATATTCTAAACCTCAATTGACTTGATTTCTTACTATAAGTGTGATTTGTCATACTCCCCAGAAACAAGAGATAATAAATTAAGCTACTTTTTCAGGTCCACAAATACCTATTGTATCTACTGCTCTGCTAGTGAAAAACAAAATAGATTGTCAACTGGCTGATTCATTGCTGTTTGTGGGTACCATTACAAATGTAGTAGCTGTTTGAAGAGTCTCTCCATGCTTGTCTTTATTCAAGGTTGGCACAGTCCATGGATTTTCAAAAGCTAGTCCTCCTTTGGGACTCTGCTTGACTCATCAAACATTTTGGTATTACTGAAAGCACATAATTTATTATTTAGATATTGAAAGTATGTGTCCAGTGGATATAATATGTGTGCTCACTTTAATGACTGGTTAGAAAACTGAAGAATTCAAGCTGTCTGTCTTTTTGATGGCCTATGAAGTAGCTGTTAGTAACTTCCCTGTACCTGTTCATTCAGAACATCATTTAGTCCATCGAACTAGAAGATAAAAACAGCCCGAAGAAGATTAGGCAAAAAGGGAGACATGGTTAAATTAAAATACATAAGATTTATTGTAGAGAATTATTAAGATTAAAGTGTTCAGTCAGGGGAGTGGAGAGATGGCTCATTGGTTAAGAGCACTTGATTCCCTTGCAGAGAACCTGAGTTCGTTTCCCCAGCACCCACATCAGGGGGCTAATAACCAACTCTAACTCCAGTACCAGGTGATCTGATGCCCTCCTTTGGCTTCTACAGACTCCTGTACACATGGGCTCACACACACACACACACACACACACACACACACACACACACACACACACACATATTTGGAAATGAGTTTCAGTTAGAAACTTGTAGCATGGGCATACTGGAAAGTGGTGCTGAGGAAGAGCAGATGGCCTTTAGCTTCCTTCATCTTCATCTCAGGGTCTAGCCTCTGATTTCTGATGAGTGAACCCATTTTGTCTTAGAGTATTTAAAAATTAATTTTATCAGATTTTTTGGAATAAGTTAAAAATGCGTGTGATTTAAAAAGCCAATAGTCTGTCAAGTTAAAATTAAAAATGTAGCAGTCCTATGCTGTTTACAACCACCTGTTCTACCCCACCCCCAAGAAACTTTCTTTTTAGCAGTTAACTCTGAATTTCCAAGTAAGATACATGTTTCTTGACTAACAAACAAAATTGTAATTTATTTTTCTTTTTACTCAAAATTTTGTGTAGCAGTAGCCTTTATTCATTAGTTAATTTATTTATTTATGTTTTTTTCAAGACAGGGTTTTTCTGTGAAACAGTCCTGGCTGTCACTGGAACTCATTCTAGACCAGGCTGGCCTCAGATTCACAGAGATTCGCCTGCCTCTGCCTCCCAAGTGCTGGGATTAAAGGCATGTGACACCACTGCCCAGCTAGTAGCCATCTTTTCAAATAGTCTTAGTAATTTCCAGAGACTGATGGGTCTTGTATATTCTCCTCTCACATTGTGTAACAGCAACTTGTGCAGTCAATGGGATTCTGTGGACATGCTGATACCTGTGCTATAGAAGACATCTTATCTCCTTCCTTGCTCTTTACTTGCTCATTGCTCTGGAGGAAGCCAGCTTTGGTTCTATGAGACTGAGCAAGCAACTCTTGGAATGATATGGGCAGCTACAATCCTATCTGTGAAAAACAAGACACTTACTGGCTATTTAATGGACAGCCGCACAAATGCAGTAGAGTTTGAAAAGTTTGTTTTGGTCATCCTCAAGGATGAGCTTTCTTAAAGTTAATCTCATTGCCATTTAATACCAGGCTATTTATTGTTTTAATTGCACCACTTATGACAGACCTTGCACCAGCTCTTCTGATCCTGAACTCATATCACACGAAAGTGGTGTAAAGTAGTAAGTATTTGTTTTTGTAACCTCCAAATTGGGAATTATTTGTGATCTAGTTGTCAATAACTTAGAGTCTGCTGAAGAGCGTGGATATTTGGCTTTCTCTCAAGCCCCATACACTCGCCAATAAAGGTACAAATTTATACTGTTTCTTTCTTCCCAAAAGAGTAGTACCACATACTTAGGTTGTATTAACAATATCGCTTTATATATACATATGGGTAATATATTAATATTAGTAATTCTTAGTGTATTATTGATAATAACAATAAATACATTCTAGCTATATAATATACTTATTGTTTATAGCTTATTATACCTTATTACATACAGATTTATATCTTGTATTATGTATAATAAATAATATTGTACATTATATTTTGTATATTATTTTTTACATTATAATTGTAATTTTGTACATTATAATTATAATAGTATATTACACCTAATAAAAATTAGTAATCATTAGTAAAATGTCATTAATTAATGATATATTACTATTATTAAATTGTATACACAGACACACACAGAGACACACACTCATCCACACACACACACACACATATATATATATATATATATATATACACGCATACATACACACATACATATATACATATAGTATGTATAAATACATCTATACACATATATAATAGTTTGGCTACATACTATTCAGTTATTAAGCTCTCATTGTCTAACAATAGTTTCTAATACAATACTAGCATCTTATAAATGTGAAACCTGTCAATGTGACTTTTTCTCCTTGAGAACACCATGTTGAAGCCCTTGAACTTCTCATTTTGAGTGCTTGCCTTCTGTGCTGCTAGAAGCTCCTGCAGGGATCCCTTCCAACTCTCATTCCCACCCATGTCACAGTTTCATTCTGCTCTAACATTTAGTGTGTGATCAAACAACTGCCATGTATTATTGCATACTATGAACTGTATAGTTTACAATCAAGCTATGTCTTGGGACTAAAAAGGATGATCTTGAACCATATTTTTAGGACTTTTTACAGTAAAAAAGTTCAAGCATAAGCACACATAATACTATTAGTTTCTTATGTTTTACTTATTCCTTAGTGTAGAAAACATAACTTTATTTACTAGAGGGAGAAATAAAACACACAAGTTGGAATGATTACACAAATATCATTATGATTTTAATACCTAGTCACCTTTTATAAGAAAAATAAAAGAGATAATGCTGTTAAAATATGAATATTGTAATCAGTTTTCACAACACTTGGTAATATATGTGGGTACATATAGTTTTATATACATTTTATTGACTGAATTATTTTTAAAATACAGCATTTTGGTTTTTATTATGATTATAATTTTATTATATGAAGGGCAAGCTCATAAAATACATTCTAGCTATATAATATACTTATTGTTTATAGCTTATTATACCTTATTACATACAGATTTATATCTTGTATTATGTATAATAAATAATATTGTAACAAACAGAAGACTTAAAATTTGACAATATTTTCTAAGTTTATTTTACATATTTCGGAATCCAATAAATTTAAAATTACAAATAGAAATGTCTAATGCATTAAACATCAAACTTTTTGCCATTATTGTAAATTCTTTGCTTTTCACCAGATTATTCCCTACATATATCCTTAATTTATTAGTGAGGATTAATACCTAACTTATTACTAAAACTCAGTTATAAGTATGTACTGATGAGTACAGATGGTATGAGATTTATAATAAATAAGAAAGTAATGTATTTACTAAAATTAATAGAGCAATAAAATGGCATCTTACTGTTGACTAATCTGTAAAGTTCATTGTTATAGACAATAATTACATTATCTGAGTCAAGAAGCTTACCACATACCAAATTCACAGGCATACATGGGTTTAGTAGCTCAGTAACCTTAACAGAAGAAGGAGAGTGGCTATGTGTATTTGTGGCATAAAGGATGGTGAGACAGAGAAATAAAAGTGATGACCATAGAAAATTAGGCTTAAAAGATTTTGATTTACATCCTTAGGGTCTTTGTAAGGCAGATAAAATATATTGAATGCAATGGAGACAATAGCAAGTTACATGTAGATGATGAAATGATTAGGTTTTTTTTCTTTTTTTAGAAAGATATTTCGTCAGTACTCTCTAGAGAATGAATCCATAAGATACATGAGAGGGTTTATCAGTGAACTGACTTATTGATTTAGAAACTGAGAAGTCTCCTGATAGTTGCTTGTATGCAAGTTGGAGAACCATGATAAATTACAACATGGCTGTATTTAGGTCTGAAATCCTGCAAAACAATGGAACTGATAGTGTAATTCGCAGTCCACAGCTGAAGGTGCCAGGGCATGGAGGATGAAGTGAATCAGGGGCGAGTAACAGAACACCAAGGCTGGAGAAATAGTAGTTCTGAGAACCTCTGTAGCAGAAAAATAATGTTTGGGTTCTAATAGATTGGTTGATGGCCACTTACACTGAGGGTGGAACTTCCCCACTCAGCCACCAGCTTACACACCAATGTCACATGAAAATACCCTCAGAGACATAACACAAGGGCTTATTCCTTCTTAGTGTGCATGGACCACTTGGGCTTCCCCTTTTTTTGCAAGAGGATGGGGTTAGTGCCTACTAAAACACTAAAAACAATTCATTGACTGATTGAGAATCAATAAATACATTTTTGCTAGCTGACTATTTCTTAATTGAGTCCATTTGAGGCCCAACATTAACCATCACAGAAGAAGCAAGGGGATGAAGGCAACCAAAGTAAAAAATGTCAGCTATAAAGTGACTGTACCAATATGAGATGAAGATACTGAGGTTAATTTTTATAGGCATGTAATGAATGGATGTGTGAGTGACTGTGGCTTATACAGCAATTACAAAGGCTCTGATCAATCCTGATTTCTATGTAACATGCTATAGGTGGGCACTTCCTGATTCAACAGACTTTTCATGTATAATAGAAGTTGCCCTCTTTTCTCCTCTCCAAAGATGTATGTGTATACTTACATTGTCTTTGATAATCTCTTTGTGAGCAGATAAGTGGACTTTTGCCATTTTGCTCAGTGGGTATGCATGTGGCTGAGTCTTTACACTTCTGTTAAAAGAGGAATCTAGTTAGTATTTCTCACATTTAATATACATGTTAATAATATGAAAAGTTTGGAAGATTCAAATCTCTAATTTAGAAGGTTTTGGATGGTGCCTTAAATTCTACATTTCTAATGTGTTCCTTGGGCAAGGTCAATATCTCTAGTGAAGCAGATTTTGAAGAGGAAAAGGAGAAGAAAGTGAATAAAGTTGTATACTGTGTACATAGACATGTTTATAGACACTTTTGATCAAGTAGGTGTGCCACTCAGGGTCTCCAATAATGGATTTGATTTCAGTTTAGAACCCCAACCATTTTCTTACAGGTTCCAAGATAATTCTGATTGTCTGCGTATTTCTTTTCAATATATAACTGCATTCCACTTTGTCTCTGTTGGCAAACAGTTTCCTAAAGGTTTCAAAACACATCACTGGACCTTTTCAGGGAGAGCTTTGTAAAGAACCGCCTCATTGTTAGTTGTTCATTAATAGTTCTCTTACTGACAACTTGGATGTGTGCCTCTTAATTTTGCAAGTATTTTAAAATTAAAATCACTTCCAAAGTATTTCAAACTCTTCTGGCAAAATGTCTGCTTGGAAGCGGAATTCTCGACTCTCCTCCCACAGGTCTTTTCTCTTACAGTTCTGTAGACTTGTGGGTTCTCTTAATAGTCAAAAATTCCACGGTACAATCCATGTGTGTTGAAAGACATCTGAAATCACTGACATGCCTCAGGGTCTCAGGATGAAGCAACTATCAGCTTTGCCTCTGTGTAATTGGGCTCTAAATGGAGATCTCCTACTTAGGTTCATTAAAAAAAAAATCCTCTTTCTTCTCTCCTCCTCCACCCGTCAGTTCTTAGAGGAAATCCATTTATGGTTTGGACACATTTCACAGAGTTCATATTTTCATCTCTCTGGAACTTTCCCAAGCCAAACTCCAATAGGGGGACAATACCTCTTTGTATACATGGCAAAGAAGGTAATCTTGAGGGCAGTGGTTGGTTTTTTATGAGACTTTAAGAAAGACTGCAGCTGCCTTGGAGAAAGAAAGGGTCATGCATGCTGTGCAGGCACAGACAACCCTCTCCCTATGCTGGGCAGCTAAGCTGAGATATGTAAGAACAAAACAAAACAAAAACCAAAACTAGAGAAACCTAAGCTGACATTAGTTCTCAGAAAGGCTGGGGAACAGAGAATCAGGGATCTTTACTATCACACACCAGATATCCACTCAGGCACCAACAGGACTTTCAGAAGGGCTGTGAGCCTCACTGGACAGCTCCTGCTAAAGTCTAGAAGCTGTGATTCGGGGGCCCTAGTTGGTTTACTGCTTCCTGTTGCTACCAGTCACCTTCTGTACTTGATGTCCTGTGGTTTTTCAACTGTACTGTGCTTATGAATTCGATGTTTAAACTTTTGAATATTACAACTTGAGTTCTAACGTGATTTCACATTAATTAGGAGTTCAGTCCTCATCAAAACTGGAACTCCTATACTCACCCTGAAGATCTCATCACAACTCACTCAGGCATTTCGGATTTAGATCATTAACCACCCTCATCAGAAATCTACTTAAGTCTGCCTCACCAAAGAGTGCATATGTTTTCCCTGCCATTTAAAAATTTGCCCACAAAGAGTTAAAGGCATGCATTGGGCCACACAGACTGTGGGTGATCTGACTGGGAACAAATCCTAGGAAACTTGGCTCCTGGTTCATCCAGTACGCCACATGCTCATTGGTTTGATGGCTGTGAATTCACACAGTGCTCATCCTGCAGAAACATGTAGAGGACAGTTCCATTAGCAGGCTGAACACTTCAGTTTATGTTTTTCAGAATCCCATTCTGACTGATGGTAAATGGACCATATTTTGTTAATGAGAAAATGACCTATAGCTTTACGGTGTATCTTTTCATTACAGATTACAACAATATTTACATTTGTGTCTCTGCCTTTGCCAGGCATGAGTTTTGTTCTTTTGCTATCTTCCTAGCAAGTTCCTTTGATTGCTGCTGCTGCTGCTGCTGCTGCTGCTGCTGCTGCTGCTGCTGCTGGATTCTTCATGGTCTACAATGTACTGTCTAATACTCTGCCGGGGAAGCTCAGCTGTCCTTTGCCTAAAATTTTAAGCTATATGCTACTAAACCTGAAACAGATGTGATCTTGGCTGCTGTCATTTTCTGTGAGTTTCAATTCACATTTTATACAAGGCAGGTAGAAAGCAGGTAATTTGCTGATTGTACTGTTTTGGAGAAAGGAAAAATGAGGGAAGATGGAATGAGAGGAGAATAATATATAAATTATAGGAATAAAACCACTTGGAGACAGAGCACAGCCCCCGGGCCATCCGTTCTCCTACCATCATGTACTATAGTTTGGCTCCTGCTGACTTGCCTGGCATCCTCCTGGACCATTTTTGTGGCCACCCAGACTAACTGTGTGAGTTGATCTCTTGATTTAATATCAGCCTGCTTTTTTCAGCTTCTATGTCATTTGCTGCCATTTAAAAGAAAAAAATTATACTACTGCTTGTTACTCGGCCATCTGTGTTTTCAAGAGCCCATAGTCTTTTAATTCCCCCCCCCCTTTTTCTTCCTTTCCTTGTCTTTTTGGTATGGGAACAAGGAGCTAGAGAACATGAAGAAAAAAAATTAACCACTCACAGAAAAAGGTACAAGCTCAGAGAAAAGGGGGGGGGATGTCTTATGGTTTGTGCTTTGTAAGCTGTGGGTGTGACTCCATTTCCTCACCACCCACATAAAGAGGTTGCCACCCAATCACTGTTTTTTTTTTTTTTTTCCTCTGTCCCAAACCCCTCCCCTTGGATTTTGGCTGAGAGACCCTAGGAGAGCCTGCCCTTTCTGGACTTTGCAAACTGACATATAAAAGCTGTTAGCTGCTTCTGTAGCCAGCAGCATTCAAACCTTGCAGGCTTTTGCTCTCTGAGAGCTTGTAATAAGACACACTCCTCTTACAAGAGTTCATGCTACAGCTTAACAAAGAAACTTACATTGTTGGAAGAACAGTGTATTCATTTTGGCATTGTGCAGAGGTAAGCTATTTGGCACAACCAGATTCTATTGCATGCTCTATCTTAAAGCAGCTCATAGATTTTTTTTTTTTTTTTTTTTTTTTTTTTTTTTTTTAGGACGACTTTGTGTGTTCTGTCACCCAGGGTACAGAATGTCTGGGACATATTACCAGAACATTTTCTGTGGCTACCTGTATTTCTCCTTGTCTGTCTCAAGGTCAGCTTGCATTGCTAAAGATTCCTGACTGGATACAGGCATGCAGTAATACAGCTTGCAGTTCAGGCATTTGGGAAAAAGGGACAAAGGGCTTCCATTCATTTTAGGATGAATGGTCACGTGGTTCATTTTTTTTCTCTAGCTCTAGAAAGTTCCTCTTAGGGGGTTTGATTCGTAGCACAGCAAAATGAGTAGAAACTACAGAAGGTTCCCTTCCAGTCAACATTTGTTTAAATTTGGGGAGTATGTCAACCCCAGCTGTGCTCCCAAGTGATGATGTTGTAAATCAATAAACTATGTCTCTCTCTCTCTCTCTCTCTCTCTCTCTCTCTCTCTCTCTCTCTCTCTCTCTCTCTCTCTCCCTCCCTCCCTCCCTCCCTCCCTCCCTCCCTCCCTCCCTCCCTCTCTCTCTCTCTCTCTCTCTCTCTCTCTCTCTCTCTCTCTCTCTCTCTCCTCTCTGTTTCTCTGTCTCTGTCTGTCTCTGTCTCTGTTTCTCTGTCTCTGTCTCTTTTTTTTTTTTTTTTGCTTGCTTGCTTGCTCGTTTTTGTAAAGATCCTAACTCTACACTTTTTTGCTTTAAAGCAAAGCAAACCCGGTGGACTCTTTTCCACCCCTCAAAATGATAGCAGCCAGCCTTGCGATCCTTTTGTCCCTTTTCTGTGAAGCAAGTACCGTCGTCGTCTTACTCAATTCCACTGACTCATCTCCGCCAACCAATAATTTCACTGATACTGAAGCAGCCCTCCGCGCACCACTACAGTCTGCGGAGATCCCTAAAGCCAGGCGGAAGCGCTACATTTCGCAGAATGACATGATCGCCATTCTTGATTACCATAATCAAGTTCGGGGCAAAGTGTTCCCACCAGCAGCAAACATGGAATACATGGTAAGAGGAATTCTTTCTTCCTTGAATTCTGAGTGATAAAGCTTTAATTGCGTGGTAGTGGGATATAAATGGACCGCAGTGCCCATATGCCAGGGGATACAGGGTACATACTTGAACTTGGGAAAGGTTTAATGTATCTCATAGTGTTAAATTGTGTTCTTTCATGAATTGATGTATGTGAGAGAGACAGGGGAGGGGATCTACATAGACTTTACTTCTGTGGGTTCCATAATCCCAATGAGCCACATTTTCTATAAGGAGAAAAAAAATGGGGCAAGCTGACTGCCCACATTTGGAAAGTCATCTTTCCAAGCAGAATTCACAAGGAATTTTTTTTGTGCCTTCTGAATCTAAAAGTCATATTTATCAGTTAAAACATTTCTTGAGAATATTTCTTGAAATTAAAGGTTTCATGTGCATGATTTATTCCTGGCTAGGTGTCTCTCCCATTTCTTGGACAAAGCTCTCACCCACACTACTTCATTTGTATTCTAAGAGAACACGCTGGCTCTTTTCTTTCTCCCTTGTGATTTAAGACTTAGTCGTTCAGATAAGAGGGAAGCCAGTGCACTTACTTGCACACGGTTCCAAGTTGCTATGAACACATTCTTTGCTCGCTCTTAAAAATAGACTATGTTTAAATCATTTCACTTTAGAGAGCAAAAATATTAAGTTGGTATTAAAAGAAATGAGTCTGGCTGAGCTTTATTTTTGGTTTTGAAGTCATGCAAAATTATGATTTAAAGTTCTGCACTTTACAAGATGACAGTGTAGAGTCTGTTTAATGCAATGAAGACCACCAATTGCTTCTTGAACCATCTACTATCTCTAAATAGATTTTTTTTTGTGCCTGTGTAAATGTCATAAGAAACATAGACATACCAAATTAATCTAAGGGAATCATAGTTAATTAAAGTAGTCCAATTTAGATCTTAAAATGCCCTTTACTAGGATTTATTAAATTAACAAAAGACATAATCAGTCCTGGGTATTACCATGTCATGATTAAGACTGTGGATGTGGGAGTTTAAGTGTGCTCCAAATCTAGTCCTGTCCTTTTAAGTGACATGAGCTCTTTATTTAGGGTCCTCCACTCTCATCTTCTCTAAGATAAGGATAAAGTTAGTATTTGCCACCAGGGGTTGTTGTAAGGAATACATGAGTTGACGGGCAGAGAAATAAGTCCAGAACTCACAGATACATAGCTGTTCATTAAACTTTAGCTTTTATGACTTTCTTTGAACTTTCTGTGAAAGGGGACCCAGTAAGAAGTTATTCAAGATCTAAAAACAGAAACCTTCCCCCACATGAAGAAGGGCTACAGTTATACATAAAGGAGCAAATATGTTTCCAAAGCTACTATAGATTGTGAAATAAGTAAACATTGAGTTCTGTGAGAGCTCAGAAAGGTACAATACCTAGACTATAAGGTCAGGGAGTGCATTCTGGCTATGATCACATTGATACAAAAACTCAGATGATGACCAAGACCACTGAGCCAGGTATGGGAACAAGCTCCTCTTGGTTCAGATCATGACTGTGCTATTCACTATGACCTCACATGTTACTCAGTGGCTTTAAGACCTACTTTGCCTGTCCCATTCTTATAATGGGAATAACAGTGCACACAATAAACAATCAATAAATAATGAAATAATGAGAGTCACTATGCTAATAACATTGAGGGCAAAGAGGTCAACAGGCACGGAGGCATAAATGGTTACAACGCAGTAGAAATCAGTAGAAAAAAATTTTTCTCGTTAGATCTCCCCTTATCAAGGATTAAATCACTTCATATGCATTTATTTAATTGCTTCTATGTGCCAGAGTCCATGCTAATTGTTTCCACAGATGACCTCATTTGATAGCCCACATTTGTTATCTGAAGTTGAGATTGTGATCACAATTTTCCAAATGAAATCACTTAGACCCAGAGATGTTAATGACTAAATCAAGATGGTGTGGCCAAAGAGTGATATTGTCCAGACTGACATTGTGGTGGGGATGGGTCTCTTCATTTGTGAGATACAGCACATGTCCACTAAAGGGTATCTCCGAGAATATCAGGATATGTTGATCACCTCCATAAAAATTCCAGAAGAGATCATAAATTATTCTTTTCTTGTTTAGCATTCTCTCATTGTTTCTTCTCAGATATCAGAATCCCTACATCTGATTTATTTTGCAATAACCCAGCACAGGGCTAATTATTATAGTCTATATTCACAGATCTCCCTTAGTTCAATGAATGCAATGAAAAACCATAGCCCAAACACTGTGCTCTATAAAACAAAACAGGGACAATTTGGAAATATGTGTTTTGAAGTCTGCATTTTCACTGTTTACTTAGCATCTACTGTATGCTGGCACTTTTCTAAGCCCCAACACACATTCTTGAACAAAAGCATCAAATGTCCTTGGCCTCTGGATGGTAATAAAACAACAAACCAGATAACTGAATCAACTAGAGCAGGCTAGAAAGTAATGAGATCATGAAGATAAAGCTTGTGTCTAGGATTAGGCATGCGCTGGGGTTGTTGGAGAGTGCGACCTGGGGACAGGTAGAAGAGAATTCCTGTTTACAGATGAGGGAAGTCACAGACAAAGGGCCAGAGGCAGAGAAAAGGGACAAGTTTAGAAATAGCCTCACTTTCATGATTCTATGGTTCACTCCATCAATAGACATGCTTCAACTGGGTCCCATGCAGTGAAGTTCAATGGCAGGCATGTATTAATAGGTAGCATGAAGGTTAGTGCAATTATTCTGAGTGACTCAACTATTAAGCTAAGTGAAAATATGGATCTCAGTGGAACTCTGTTACCTTTACTTTAACTGACTCAACACTGATTTGAATTGGCATCAGCTGGAAAGCTAGATCAGTTCCTAACCTGTACCATACACCTCAGAAACGCATGGCATGTTTATTGCACTACTTAACAAATACTTGCTCTCTGAGTCACCAGCTGCATGCTCAATTATCCTCTCCAGTGTGTGTTGCTACTCTGGAAAGCTTCACAGAAAGTGGGCTTAGGCTCAGTACTTTCTCTAGTTTCCCTAGGCTGCCTTGCAGTTCCTTTATTCTCCTCCAATGCTCTGAGCCTTTCGTTCAGTTTCTCTCCACCCAAGGTCTCCTCCTTAACTAATTCATGCATCCTATTTAAGATTTTTGCATTAGAATACCAGTTCCTTTAAGGATATTTTGTGCCCACAGCAGTGTGCACCTTATCTTTTCTTTAACCTGCTGTGCCTTCTGTGCCATCCATGTCTATAGTACTGTTCTCATCACAACCAAACTTGACAAATAGTCATCTGTTCACTTATTGCTAACTTTCTAATTTTAGGGCTATAGGATGCTAAGTTAATAATTATTCACCTTAGTCTCTCTATTGATTTTTGAAAGCCTTTGTGTACAAATAGTGAGCACCCATTATTTATTGCATTTAGACAAAAAACCCAATTGTTATATGTTTATAAACAGCACCAGTTTTGATACCATTATAAATACTTTTAACATTTTCCACCACAATATTTCATCACACACACTTGAAATAAAACAAATATTTTATAAATTCTTTAGAACCTCTTAAAATTAAATTCCTTAAGTAGTTATCTTAGATCATGTACAGTTAAATGAAACAAAAGAAATTTGATCACCAAGACTTACATTCACAAAATGGTTATGTTCCATTTTTATATAGTACCTGTGACTTTAATAAGACACACATTGTGTGCAATACTTAGGTTTCTGAAACAGAGTTTTCACACAAGCAACAGTACAGATAGAACATAAAATGTGCAAGGGAAACCTTTGCACTCTTGGCTCCCATTCTTCAATTAGCTTCTTGACTAATTTCCAGGGTGCTTTGGACACCAGCTGCTTTTCATTCTTCATAAGGGCAGCTTAAACTATGACTCTAAACCACAAACCACATTAGTTTCTTAGAATAAAAATTATCCCCCAAAGAATGAATTTGCAAAACTCATACAGAGTTCAGTTTGTAGGATGTTCTGATTCAGAGCAATTGAGTAAATTAATTTGAAAAACAACTGAAACCTCTCCATGAGAGGAAGGAATCCAAAGATAGGAATCTTTGTCTTTATAACAGTGCAGTAAAAACAAAACAAATAGGGGGTAAAACCACCAAGCATATAATTCAGTATAATGCCCTGCTGATGTAATAAACATGAAACAGACAAACCCTGTGAAGGAAGTGGGGATGGAGCTGATAATCTCCAGCTGGAAAATGATGAAGAAATCTGTGGAAGAGGATCATGGGGCACTGATATTCTGGAAGAGGTGTGGTGGCTGTGATTGAAAAGCAAAGCAATGGGTGACCCAACCATGAGCACAGGATTCCAGGAGGTGTAGAACATGCCTGATACAAGAGAAATGAAGAAGAGCATGACATTTGAGATCAAGGGCAGAAGAATATCCTAGACAGATGGCTTCAACAGACGTATGAGGTGGTGACTGCTGAGGAGCAGTACCTGATTTTTAGGTAAGAGTAAGGAACACTAGAAGTTCCTGTGTACACAGTGAGGAGTAGAAGGAAATAACTGAATTGCAGTACACATGGTAGGAATCTTCACAAAAAGGCAGATTGAGGACAACATGCTAGCAATGCTGGACATGGGCTGGAAAAGAAGATAATAATGAAATCTCAGGAAACTCAAATCACTTTTGTCATCAGATGACTTATTACACTTGTTTGGTGCCTGCAAATCTGAGTTGCTGAGATAAACATAGAAGGTATCTTGTGTTCTTCTGGAAAAGGGAAACATATCTACTACCAAATAGTAGTAGGTAATAAAGTAACAGCATGATTCAGTGAATGAATGCGGCAATTAATCCAGCCTCAGTAAAGGCCAACACATTATTGGCCTAGAATGTTAATTTGTGACTTGGGAATAACGAAAATGCTAATTTAATTTATCTGGGCTTCATATGGAAGAAAACGTGCATAATTTAAACCACTATTTTTTTCTTTATTTTATAGTTGACTAAGCATTATGGTGTCAGGTCTGAAGTAGGAAAATTGCTGAGTTCAAGGCTAAGTTGGGCTATACAGTGAGTTTTAGACTAGCCTCAATAAAAATCTCAAATAAAGTTATGTATCTATCCTTGCCCTTTTTTTGTTAATGAAGCAGTGCTATGTGCCAGACAGCACATTTCTTCTTATTTGGAAAGGATAACTCCATTGATTTTATTGGAAATACATGAAATTTGCTGTGTCTAATCTAACTCTCTTCAATGAGAGCTTTTATGGCTTCTAGAAGGCCTATGAGGAAGCCCAGGAAGTCATGGGCTGAGCACACTGACCGACAGGAAGGCACCTGCCAGCACATTCAGGACTCTGTATTCCTGCTCTCCTGGATAGGGGCTTGGGTGTCTTGGCTTCTTGGGGAGACCAGGCAAGTTTTGTTGGTGTTTTCTTCCCAGATAGACTCTGGTGCAGATTACACCAAAGAAGGTCATCCTATCTTGAAGTTTGTATCCTTTTGTTTCTCTTTTCCACATCTGAAGACAAGAACATTTTCTCATTGGAGATTGTAAAAAAAGTGTACATGTTACAAATATTGAAGTTACATGATTCTGAACCATATCATTGGGAAGCAGAAAGAGTACCTGTGAGTAACATATGGTCTACCTCGTGGGTGGCTATGATTCTTAGCATCCAGTACTGCAATCTTAGTGGCAAATGATATTTGGCCCCAAACGTGGCAGCAAAAAATAATTTTGTGTGCTTCTGCTGAGAGCTTTTATAGAACCTAGAGTCGCATCTTGTCCCACAATTAACAGTTAAAAACAAGTGGCTTTTCTGGTTAGAGTATGTGATTATGATGAGGTTGTAGGCAAGACTTTTAATACTCAGTCTCTCTTTCCACTTTATGCATTTTCCTGCCACTTTCCTGGAGTGGAGAGGAATGAGGAACAGAGACAGAAAGTAGTATGTATATCAAGGAAGTGGACAGTGCAGTGTACTACGTGCCAAAGCAGAGGAACTACTGACTAGTCTAAGAGTACAAAAGGAGACCTATCCCATGCATGGACTGAAGCAGCAGAGTATTGCAGGCTTCCAAAAGTAATGTTGCTAGATATTAGACTAAAATATGTTATACAGAAGAGAGATAAAGAGAGGGTGACTGTGTAGTCAGTATATAAGGGTTCTAGAAGATATGGGGTGGCATAATGAAGACATAGAAGCTGTATGACTTAGATTTAATGTTTAAAAGAATTGAGTTTTACAAGGTTGAAGTTGGGGGACACTAAGAAACTTGATTGGACTTTGTTGTAAGACCAAGGGAAATATTAAAGGGTTTAGCTGGGAAATTACATAATTGTATTTGAATTTTAGAAAGGTCATTCTGGCCATGGGGTGAGGAAGGAGTGGAAAGAGGCAGTAGTGGAGACAGGCTGTTCAGTCAGAGGCCGTCATCATAGTCTGGGTGAGAGATAATTGAAACCTGAAGTACACTTGAGGCAACAGAGTAAGCTGGGGCTGTGAAATATTTTGGAAATCAGGCCACGAAGCATGACTCATGTGAAGTTGCAGAGAAGGATTTATAGGATGGAGAAGTCAGGACCCTGTCTCTCTCTTCAGGGGGGACAACTCTGAGTCAGAGAACACAAAGTACAGGAAATTTTAGGAAGCCAAGGAGTGGTAGGGGATTATTGCCTGGGCAACATGACTATTGAGGTTGAAAAGCAGATAAAATGTGAAAAGGTGGATAAGTGCATTCTTCCACTGAGAAAATTTGGGATAGGAATACACTTTGACAGTTAGACAGATCATTCTTTGTAAGGTGGGTAGGAAAGTATCATGAAAACTGGATTAAAGATTTTGTCTATAGAAATCTACTTAAGAATGTTTGCAATAAAATGCCATCCTAATCCAAATCTATTTTAAGGACCTACTTGGTGCCAAGTTACTTCAGCTCACTTGGGACAAGACATATTTTGGAAAATAATCAAAGGGCTTCTAAAAATATAGAAATCTTCTAGTCTGACTATCTGGTATCTTGAATTTAATATATCTAAAAACTGTATCACAAAGAGCCCATGGGCATTAGGTGGTTAGAAACTTGAGGTATTTGATTATCTCTGAGAATTTTGAAGGATGGCATTGTAGGAGAAGCAAGGAAGATTAAAAACTAATGTCTTACACCAGTTAAGCAACATTTTGGTACAAATGCTTCCTAAACTGAGGTTTGGGAGATGGGATGTGAGTTCTCCCATGCTATGTTATCCACAGCATTTCAAATCAGATGACAAACATTTTGACACAAATAGGTAGGATGCCTAACAGGTTGACTTTATAATTAACTTTTCATGAAATTTTTTAAATTCCACATCACTTAACGCAAACAAAGATGTTATTTAAGGACACAATATTTTTCTGCTAATATTTCATATTGCATAATTTGGTTAAGCATGAGCATTCTACCAAATCTGTCTCTTGATATTTTTTGGAAATCATTTTTCAGTGGACAGTAGGTATCCAGACAGCTTACTCTGAGGAGTGGACAGTGTAAGATCTGGGATTTGCATGTCTGCCTTGGTATAGCTTCACAATCAAGAAATCCATTTTTAATGTATTGTGACACTGAATCGGTGAAAGAAATTGGCCATTCATGAAAATGCCTTGAGAGCCTAAACTTCACTGTCGGATGACAACTGGTGTATATATAACATTCCACCCCCTCACCTCCTGAAGAGTAGGATCATTGCTAGATGATCAATAATTACTTTCAAACTTTACAATAAAACGCAGATATTAAACAATGCTTGAAGGATGGAAAATTCTCTTACAACTTCCAAAATGTTCTCTAATGTTATCTCTCCTTCTGACCAATGTTATTGTCCCTACGAGCAAATGCCTTATTTCTACACAATTCTACTGCTGATTTTTCAGTGGTTTCAGGCTTTATCTGTCTTCTTTTTCTCAGACTTCCTGATTAGTAGAGATTAATGGTTGATAATTTGATGAAAAGAATTCTCAAACTAATTCTTATTTCAGATGTCTCCCCAATCCCCCAAACTTACTATCATTTTAAAATCCCCAACAATAGTAACAGGTGTTATTTAGTGAACTCTAGCCCTCTTAGAGCTCTGATAAATATTCTTCAATCTCTGTATCAAGCTTATTATCACCACAGTCTTGAGAGATGAGGACAGATTTCTTCATTTAGAGATGGAAACTCAAAGCTTGGAGAGGATAAATTCTCTGTCTTTAACAAGTTGATCAAAATGCTCTATCAGACAGCAAGCATGCTTCAGACAGCAGCATACTACAGCACACTGCAGTACCATGTAGTGTGATATAGTATGCGCTTCTTTTTGTCTACTCATCTCTCCTGTTCTTAGGCTCAGAGGACAGCAAGTTTCCCTACATGCACTTCACCTGAGAAGATCAGAGAATATAAGAAATAGTTTTAAACATGAAATAAAATTGTTCTTGTACTCTCTATGCTTGGAAAATAATATAGGTAAACTGTTTTATGATACTGCTAATCGTCTTTGGATGTCTGCTAAGAGAGAATAAGTAACCACGACATTGACCCTGGCCTCCCAGTCATCAAGTTTTCTTAACCGCAAGCCCTTTAGATGATGCATGGGTATATAAATCTGCTCCCCCATTCCACTGTTGCCAACACAGACTCTGAGAGAAGGTTCCACAAAGATATTTGGTTTCTGAAAAATCCTGGAAAACTAACAAATATGTAATTCAGGAAATTCAAATCAAGGTCCCTTCCTTGCCAAGGCACAAGTGTCCACAAGAATGGTGTCATTAGTCTTCTTGAAAACTGGAAGCTGTATAGCTTTGAGCAAACAATGACACTTCCTGCTTGTCCTCCTTTAGATGAGGTTCCAACAAGGGTGTGTTCTACTGTAAGTGAGATGCTTGCCAATAAGCAGGCCTGAACAATAAAGATAAAAGGTCACATATTATTGCCCATTATCCTTAGGACGATTGACAGATTTCATAGACACATTCTGCTGATTCACATTTTCATATCCTGAGTTGAATGAAGATCAAATATCTGTTTTAAATTCAGGCTTGATGGAAAGGTATTGCCACGATTTTTAATTTCTTATCCTTAGGATTTTGAGACTTTGGAAAGGTATTTCTCTGACATGTCACATCACACAGTCTTGGTTAGTAAAGCCATCCATTGTTGGCACTGCATGTATGAATATCCAAGGTCTCTAGTCCAGGAATTTGACTCAGTAGGTCCAGTAGGGCCATATATGCCTTCTTAAAGATCCCAGGAATATTCTGGAAGTATTACTATGGTGAACACTCTAAAAGGTGTTTTCAGAACAATAAAAGCTCCTAGTTCATGACTTGAGACCCAATTGAGGTTATGGTATGTGGGTCAAATATCCAAACCTTTGTCAAGGGACTATGAAGGAATTAATAGATTAAAACAAAGAGTTATTCCAGGGATACTTTCAGTATTAACAGACAATTCATTCCAATGCTCATTTAATTCCTGATTGAGAAAATACATGGGCACTATCACCAGGAAATGTCTATAACACAGAATGATCCTTACAGGAAATGTCTATAACACAGAATGATCTTTACTTGGAAATGTGTTTCACTGACTAAAAGAAGCAAACCTTTTAAGATTCACGTTTTTTTGAGGGATAGGGCTTCTTTATATGAGATAGTATAATTTGAAAATTTTCTTGTTTGAGCTTTCAGTTAAAGATTGTTGAGAATCATTCTTTCTTTGCTACCACCCATGGACATGAGGAGAAAAAGAAATACATCCATATTAACATAATACAAATAATAATATTACACTTTGCAGATCATAAATGCTGACAATATCCAAGCTCCCGGCCCCTAAATGAGTACATCTTTCTGTAATAAAGGCGTCTCTGTGAATCTCCTTGTGGTGGTGCACACCTGTAGTTCCAGCTCACTGGAGATGTTGACAGAAAGGTCCTGAACTACATAATGAGACCCTGCTCGAGAAAGAAAGTAATCCCCACTATTTCCTATCATCTTCATGTAGTCCATCTTACAGTCTTCTCTCCCTGTATAGTTCTTCATGCAATGTATGGTATTGCTGTTTTTGAGGCTATGGGAGGCTACATGCTGTCCTAGTCCACTTCTTTTACCTGCCTCCTTCTGCTCTTGTAGGTATCATCTTTTGAATATCATTTAATTGATCTAGAAAATAATCTGAATGCTCCCTTTGAGGGCCTGTCCTTCCCTCTGTTCCCACCTGTCTCTGCCCCAGCCTAACCAAGGCTCATTGCTGCCTCCTGGATAGTTTAACAATTGTTCTTATATGTTCATCTCAGTTTCCTTCAACGGCATTTCACAAACATTCCTTTCTAATAAGAGTAAGTCCACCAATTTTAAAACAGCCCATGAACCGTGTTGATGCTTTTGGCTGCCCTCCAGAGGAATAATTTTGTCATCACTTAATTTGTCTATGGCTTCTGCAAGTCAGCACCTTCCTCCCAATCTAACACAAAGGATCAAATCACCCAAGTTGTTAAAAAGAAAAGAAAACATGTTCTGTGTAAAATGTCAAAAACAGTCCAAATATATAAGACATGCCCACATAAATATCCAAGAAAATAAATGTCTTCAAATATTCCATGCTTATCTCCCATGTTGTTTCTATGCTATTGTCCATGTTCATATCCAATTCATAATTCTATCTCTAAAATTTCAATGTGATATTTTTATTTCTAGCATGTTGTTTTTGTACACAATTGTACTGTGCACAATAACTTTTCTACAGTTGACTCTAGTGTTCTAAATTATTATTATTATTTTTTTTTTGGTTTTTTGAGACAGGGTTTCTCTGTGTAGCTTTGCGCCTTTCCTGGAACTCACTTGGTAGCTTAGGCTGGCCTCGAACTCACAGAGATCCGCCTGGCTCTGCCTCCCGAGTGCTGGGATTAAAGGCGTGCGCCACCACCGCCCGGCTGTGTTCTAAATTATTGTTCTTATTTCTTCCTTAATTTATCTTCAATTTCCTTTTTTTAGGAAGGGTTCTCTTTTCATGAATGTAGAATATTTTGAAAAAGTATTTTATTTAATGTCTACCTCGTGAAAATTAAATAGCTAAATTCTATTTCTAAATTTAATACATTTATTTTTTGTTTTAGTATTTTACTTGATTTGGATAATTACCCTTTCCATACATTTAAGAAACTCATACAAGTCATGAAATACAGACTTAATACCCTCTTACGTTTTACTGGAAAGTAAAAGAAACAAAATATTTGAGAAACAAAACCAAACTTCACAGTACTGGTTTAAGAATTTATCAGATTTTTATCATTTTCAACTTAAAATCACATCTGACAGTAATGGCTTGTCTACATATTATGTTGAAAATAGAAGACTATATGCTACTCTGAGAAGCTGTGGTCTCCTAATTACTACAAACATTAGCAAAAGGCTGTAAGCACAGACTCATTACCTGAAATTTTTCATCCTTTTTAACTTTCAATTTTGTCCCTTTGCACACTTCCATACTTTATACTTTGTAATTAAAAAATATTTTTAAAAGAGTCTACAGTTACAATCTCAAGTAAAGTTTAGAGTTACATTCCAATGGTCATTGTTTCTTAGTGGCCAGAAGTACTGGCTGGGACACAAGTACACAGTCACAGGTGCCATTGTGTCCCATGAGTACACTGAAGATCTTTATTAGTATACTGAAGATCTCCAAACAGGACAGGACATGTGGTAGGACACCCTTTTAGTTCTGTTACATTAATATTATCTGATTCTTCTGCCGACTTATATAAGACAGGAAATTTCTCCCAACTCTCTCCCATGAAGCAGCATTCCTTGTCTCAATTTTTTATCTCTGGGTCAAGCTCAAAAGATCTCCCAACTTGATGAGGATCCTGCATTCTTTTAATTTTCCTCTTATCTCTCAGGGTCACAACTCTGCCAGATAGTCAGATGACATCAGTTTGAATTCTAAGTTTGTTTTCTTGTCTTAGGCTAAATGTTTCCAGTTTCATGTGATTTACAGTCAAGATACTCTGCTTAGCCCAAGCTATGTCTTAACTTATTAACAAACAGAATAACCCATATTAAATATTTTAATTCAAAGCTAATTTAGAGCATCTAAAATCAACCCTATGTATGTCTCTCTCCCCTCTCTCACATGAAGAGGATGAAAACAAGCTGGGGTGGTTTGATGGCATGCAAGTATGAAGACTAACCCTAGTTAAATTCCCCAGATCCTTCATAAATTTGTCAGGTGCATTGACACATGCTTGAAGCTCTGAAGTTCAGGACAAGAGGATTCCTAGGGCTTGCTAGCCATTCCTTCTTGCCAAATGGGCCAGCTCTAGGTTCAGGGAGATGACTTGTCTAAAGAAACAAAAACAAACAAATAGGTAGAAAATGACTAAGGACTACAACTGATGTCAACCTTTGACCCCACATATGTATGCCCACCCCTACATACACATACACATACATGTACAACACACGTGCACTTACACTACACACACACACACACACACACACACACACACACACAATGAAGGAAAGACATTTCTTGAATATTTTGAATTGTTTTGTGTAGAGTATACGTTCTCAGCAGTGCTGGCCAATTACTGGCCAGTACCATATAGCACTTTCTGGCACTGATTCTGCGACTACTCATGTATATCCAAATCATGAGATTATGAATCTGAAGATGACATCACCTCCAGTCTTCTAGTTTTATGGATGACTTAACTGGCAGACAGATGGTGAATGACAAGCCCCAGTCATTGATGATCTCAGTAGCATAATTAAGGATAGACACAAGATCATTGTATTTCATATCAGTGCTATATGTGCCATGCTGCACTAGCATATTTAGTTGATTATAATAAAGTATTTTTAAAACTGAAGACACGGTACATGTTAATACATAATGTATACATGTATTTTTTCTCATAAAACTGTGATAAACAACCTTTCAAGAGGTGCAGCTAGTTGAAGATATCACCCTTTTGTGAATTAATTGTACAGTTTTACATTTCAATAAGCTGAAGCCAATATTTCAGAAATCCATATTTTACTAACTTCTGATGTAAGAACAAATGTTTGATAAGTCCATTATCAGCCAAACAAAGTATCTTTTAAATGTTTATTTAAGTACTAGGTTAAAATAGTTTTACATTAAATTTGTTAGTTTAAAGTTCTGTGTCAATTTATGGAAGATGTCTTTTGTATACAAAAATTATTCATATTTGTGTCTTCATACTTTAATATAAAGTTGAGTATCTTTACAGAGGTAATTTATTATTGATAGGTCCACAATGCCTGGCTTGTTTGAGCTCTCTGTGCAAGTATTGAGATGGGAATGCCAATCCATGCAGTGATTAATGTTAATGTTTATGATATCAAAGAGTCATGCAAATTTTGCTCTACGTTTTTCAACTAACAATAACTAACTATATATGAGTAACTCTATACTAATTTTTTCTCAAACAACTAATTTTTCTTAATTTGATTAAAACATAATGTAATACATTTTGTATTGCACCCTATGTAACACTTTGAAGTTATTTTATTATAGTTATGTTTAGTTCACACTAATTAAAACAGTACATTTTCATATTATGTTTATTGATAATATAGATTCTAAGGCTATCAAATGTGAGAATTCATGAAACTGACTACCCTATAGCACAATCTGACCTTTGAAAGTTGCACTATACTTGACATTGCTGATTTTGGCAAATAAATTTGAGTAAATCTGGTCCTATTTATTTAGGAAAACATATGGATGGCATGGCTCTTTGTTTCTGTGAAAAGGACTTTGCTAAATCAGTTGATTTTGGTGCATTCAAATGTCATGGGTCAATTTGTAATGTCCCCAAGTTATCGTTAGATGTAATACTTTTCTTTTAACCAATTCCTCCCCCAAAATGATGTCCATATTGCATTAACTTTAGGTGAATTTGTCTGAAATTGCTTTTTTTTAAGTTACAATAGTCACACAACCCTGAATTGAAAGAATTCCTGGAAACAGGAGCATTGTACTTTTCCTGTCTTTTTGTTTATCATAACAGATTCAGCAAAATTAAAGGACTATTTAACTTCCACAGGTCTGGGATGAAAATCTTGCAAAATCTGCTGAGGCATGGGCAGCCACTTGCATTTGGGATC
This sequence comes from Peromyscus eremicus, assembly GCF_949786415.1. Taxonomy (NCBI): domain Eukaryota; kingdom Metazoa; phylum Chordata; class Mammalia; order Rodentia; family Cricetidae; genus Peromyscus; species Peromyscus eremicus. The sequence goes on along the minus strand of NC_081417.1, from coordinate 33,126,689 downwards.
ATGGACCTTCTTATTTGCTGAGATTTTTGGGTCAAAATCTATCTGTACGAACTGGAAGGTAGGAAGCAGATAAACAATGAAATTAGTAAATAGGCAAATTGACAAGATAGAAAAATCTGCATTCATATAAGTATGCACACAGGCATATATGTATATGTTAACTATGACACAGTTCTTACTAACAACATACTTCTTTCTACTGTAGAATATCATGACCAACATTCTATAACTCCATTCTTATGGTCACTTTCATTAGAGTTAAAGCATTTTAACTATTTCCATTTGCCTAATAAATCTAAATTATTTATAAAATTCCAATGGAGTAAATTTTCTGCATAAACTAAATAAGACTTAGATGATTCCTGAATAATTTGTATGTTTCTGTTTTTGGAATAGCCTGGCATGTACTTAGATGAATGAAGGCTCATTGGGCATTATCATGCTTTTCTCTTCCCAGAGAAATCAGTCGCTTTAGCAGACAGTGATTGTAATTGTCAGGAGTGGCAATAAGCTTGTTATAATGAATAATTTTGTAACACTTTTATGATGTAACAGGAGTCCTCTAAATAGCTCCCCGTTGTACTGAGTTCTCTTTTGGTTTCTCTTGACATCTAGATATCGCTCTATTCTCCAGCTGGTCAAGCCATGGTATGACGAAGTGAAAGATTACGCCTTTCCTTACCCCCAGGACTGCAACCCTCGCTGTCCTATGCGATGCTTTGGTCCCATGTGCACTCATTACACACAGGTCATTTCAGCTGTTGTCTTCCCTTTTGACTCTCATCTTAAAAATGCTTTTCTTATGTTGGTGACTGTTGACATTTTAAGCAACACTGGAATATATTGATTTATTTTTGCAGATGGTTTGGGCCACTTCTAATCGAATAGGATGTGCGATTCACACTTGCCAAAACATGAACGTCTGGGGATCTGTATGGCGACGTGCAGTGTACTTGGTCTGCAACTATGCTCCAAAGTAAGTACCGTGTCGAGTTCCGTTTCCTGGATCCTTGACTGAAGGAGATCAGCAGTCAGATGGGCATTCTTTGTAGCTATAGAAGTAAAAGTATTCTGCAGTACTTCTTCATCTTCACCTGCCCTTCACCCCCAGCCTCATCATCATCCCCACAGACCTGAAAAATGGCAGGGTGAAAGGTTTCTTTTCACAGGGACAAGGATTATGGGTTAAAATGGTAAAGAATACACATTGAGACACCTGAACTCATTAGGTTCTCCTTGCCATCACTGCTCTGTCATCCTAAGTGTACGCACTGTGTTTCATAACCATTGATACCTGCATCAACGGCATCCGAAAGCATCCTCTAGAGATGTTATCAGCACAATATTCTGAATTATCCGTACTAGAATGTTGGCTGACCTATTTCACTAGGAAAGCAACATACTGGAAAAGAATCCTTCCTTCCTGATCTCATTTTTTAGATTAAAATTTATATAATATTGGCATTCTATAGCCTAAATAAATATAATACGAATTTGTCCAAGATTACAAAATCCAGTTGTATATTTGAATATTTGTCATAAAGATCAATAAACATTTGCTAACATTTAATAAAATGTCTTCTTGATAACTGTAACTCTGAGGATGATAAAGTGTTCCAATATTTACACAGAGTTCTCTTCCCATTTGGAATAAGTACCAAGTGTGCAAGGGATTTATGATACTCATGGTGTCTTCTAAAGTGAGTCTCAAACGAAGATTTTCTCCAGCTTTTCTGGCAAACAGAGGGAGGGCGACAATGTGTCATAAGTAACCACGTGACTCATTTATATGGTGCTAGGCCTGGGCCAATCCTTCTAAAAAGTTAGAATATTTGTGATTTTCCTTCAGAATTATTGTAATGAAGAGTTTGAAAAACTATTTCTCAAAATATATTTAAGCCCTGTATTTTTCTGGTATTTTTACTTTTATGCCTTTTATCTGCCTATGAAGCACTTACCCTTTCTCTGTAATAAATTGGCCAGGTTGTAATGAAATGACTAAAGACAGATTTTAAAAATTCATTCAGCTCTTCTGTTTCCACCAAATAATAGAATTTCCTAATAATGTTAATTGATTTATAGACTCCCAATATGAGGCATTGCATTAACATTAATGTATAATAGTCTTAATAAAAACGTTAATGTATTATACAACTAATGTATTATAGTCTTAATAAAAACATTAATGTATTATAGTCTTAATAAAAATCACAGGTGATTAAGGCTTTTAAAATCTTGCCTGGGAGGTGAATATTATTTTTTCCAATTTCAGTATGAAGTTTTCGGTAGGCTAATACTTTCAGTGGAAAAGGAGAGAGAAAGAAAAAATGAAGAGAGAAAGAAATAATATGTGAACAAATGGATTTGAACAAAAAATTAAAGAATAAATGATACATGAATTGACTAACTGTTGAATATTATTATCCTCAATTCAATAATAAATATGATTTTTGTAAAAGTTTGTAATACATGACAATATTACCATATAATAAACTTTTAGTTTTGTGTTTTTGTTCCCAAAATATATGCCTGATAGGTTAAATTTTTTAAAAATAAGTAGAAAAATATGAAATTATATAACATAGGCTGATTCCATATACTGTTCTCATATACCTTAGAATAAATACATAGTGGGAGATAAGATTTTTTTTTTACAGGGCAGTAGGATTCAAGAGCAGATGAGGACACACAAGTCACATGACAGGAGGAGAGACTTTGAGTGCTTCTTGATAAGCGTATGATGCCCTTGATGTATCTTGTCCTCTAGGCAGAGGGTAGAATCCATTAAGTGTAAGTGGGGAGTCCTAAACCTCCATTTCAGTTTGTGATATGAATAGTTAATTGGTAAGTTTTTAATGTGTACACTTTCATATATTGAAAATATTCTAAATTTTAGCTGACGAGTTTGCTAATTTTATATCCTGTACATGTGCTTCACATCTACCCTTGCATCTTATTCAGGTTAAATGCAGACGAGGGTCTGTTGTGCTCAACCCTGAGTTGCATAGCTGAACTTCTTTCTTCATTTAATTTCCTTCATTTTGCTATCTGTATTAGTATTCTAATACTGAAAATAAGTTATTGCCATTCTTTATTGTAATTTAAAGAACAAAACCCCAGAACCATCATAGCCTTGTTCAGATATTCTTAATAGTGAATTTTCTTCACTTATAGTAATCATGATGTCATCACAGTAAGAAGGACCAATCAAGTGGTTGTGTGTTTTCACCATCATGAAAAACCAAAGAGCATCAACTAGAAACTGAACTGACTTGATTTTCCTATGTGGAAAATAATATGAGAATCACTTGCACTATGAGCCATTACTCTCTCACTATGAGAATAGTTGGCTCCTTATTTTATGAAGATTATAATCTTAAATTTTTCATAGCTTTTATTAAAATAAACGAGCACTTGTAACCAAATATTTTTTTGATTCTTCTCTCATGTATTACATCCTGGCCACAGTTTCCCCTCCTTCCCCATTCCCTCTCTCCCCTCTGATGAGAGCAAGCCTCCCAGGAACATCAAACAATCACAGCATAATATGCTTCAATAAGATTAAGCAAATTCCATCATACCAAGGCTGCGAGAGGCCACTCAGCAGGAGGAAAAGGGTCCCACTCTTTCACAAGCAGGTGAAAGAGTCAGAGACGGCCCCTCCTCCCACTGTTAGGAATCCTACAAGAACACCAAGCTGCTCAGCCATAACATATGCAGAGGACCTAGGTCAGACCCCTACAGGCTCTCTGATCTCTGCAAGCTCCCATAAGTCCTGGTCAGTTGCTTCTGTGGGCTGTGTTCTCATAACCAAATATTTTGTGTATAGAAATTCATTATTCATTTCAGACACTCCAACGAACTACTTGATATTTTGTGATTACATTATCATATATAATTTGTTCCAGTGCAACATTTTATACATTTATGTGATGTATTTTGATCATATCACTTCCAGTGCCCTCTCTAACATTTTATACATGTATGTGATGTATTTTGATCATATCACTTCCAGTGCCCTCTCTTGTATCTCCCCGTATTCTGATGACTCCCCTCCTTATTCCAAACCTTCTGCTTTCTACTTCCTCATCTTTTCTGTTGATGATGACCTAATGAGCTCAATTAGTGTTACTTACAGGATCATGGAATCTTAGGAGCACCTCCCCCAGCTATGATAGAATGTTAGTGGACCCTGTCTTGTGCAAATCTTATGCAAGTAATCACGCCTACTGCAAGTTAAAACCCTAGGTACTTTTAGACAGTGCTAAGAGGGAGACAGCACAAGTTGAGGAGCATTATGCATGTAGAACTGCGACCTGACCTTGTGCCCTACAGTACTGCTGGAGCAGAAGACAAATGTGCTAGATGAATTGAGCCTGGTGTCCATGATTTATAATATCACCAGAAATTGTAAATAGGACTTTATTACTTACCTGTCAGTTAAGATTCTGTTGGTTTACTCAGAGAGAAAGCATTTTAAAAGCAAGAAATATAGGAAAAGCTGCTTTGGAAATTTAAAAAAAAAATGAATATAACTTTCAGGGCCTTATAAAGTATACTCTTCAAAACAACCATCATGTGTCAGAGCGTGTGAGGACGTACGTAAAAGTAATCTGGTTTCGGGTTGAGTGAGCATCACTAATGTCACCTTTTCCTTTTTCCTCCAAGGGGTAACTGGATTGGAGAAGCACCCTACAAAGTAGGAGTGCCGTGCTCATCGTGTCCTCCGAGCTATGGGGGAGCCTGTACTGACAATCTGTGCTTTCCAGGAGTGACGTCAAACTACCTGTACTGGTTTAAATAAGCTTATCCTTTTTCCTCTGGGAGATACATCAGTTTTTGGACTCATAAGCATATATATATATTGAAGTTTGAACATATTATACATATTTTATTATAATCCTGTTCTCATTTTAATGGTCAGTTGTCTGGTCTTTGTCTAGGGTGTTAAGTCTTAGATACAAGCAAAACATCAATTCTACTTTTCTGACCTTAAATTTAAGTTAAAATATTGTATATGTAGCAATGACGTAGTTGTTTCATCCAATTCCGAAACCTGCATTCCAGGGAAATTATGTTATTATGTCCCTAAGGAATGAAATGTATGTTCAAGCTGTAATATGTGTGTATTCATATGTATACATATGTATATGTATGCACACACATATGATGTGTGATGTGACACATAGACAATACTATGTGATAGTTAATAAGGAAAATGAAAAATATATTTGGGTTTATGGGACTCTTTCAGGATCATTTCTACAATACCCAAGAAAGGATAATTTGCAACTCAGTAATATTTGGAAATAATTTAATTAAGCAAGCGTAGAATTCGTTCTGGAGATACTTTATTTTATTTGGGTCTACAAAATATATTCTGAATTTATGGAAGTTTCCATAACACACCTTTTGCTTAGTTTCATTTTTTTTAATGTGTCAATCTGTTGAGTAGTTACTTTGACTAATTCACTTTGCTGGTTATGTTCTGATAATGCAAAGATGATTACATGTGATTCCTGCCTTTGAGAAGCTGTCAGAGAGGTCCACAAAACAGCAGAGCCTAGTAATTGGGTTATAAATTATTTGTAGCTAATCATTTTTCATATATCTTGAGGAACAGACATAGTAACCACTTACAGGTGGAATGGACAGTAACTGCTGCTGTCTCACATGTAAAGTATCTGTTTCCCAGGAAACTCCAATATTTAAATGAGATATGGAAGGTCTCATAGTTATAGTGCTGTGAATAGACACCATGGCCAAGGAAGTTTACAAAAAGATAGCATTTAACTGGGGTCTTGCTTACAGTTTCAGGGGTTAGTCCATGATCGTCATGGTGGGGAGATGGAGGCAGGCAGGCAGGAGGCATGGCACTGGAGCAGGAGCTGAGAGTTTATACCCTGATCTGCTGGCAGGAGGCAGGGATAGTGAGACTGGGCCAGACCTGGGTTTTTGAAATATCAAAGTCAACCCACAGTGACACACTTCCTCCAATAAGGTAACACCCTCTCCAACATGGCCACACCTCCTAATCCTTCCCAAACAGTCCACCAAGCAAGACCCTGTACTCAAATATATGAATCTATGGGAGCCATTATCATTCAAATCACCAAACCACGTAAGAATCAACAACTTTTCAGAGATTTCTGAAGAAGAACAGGCTAGGCTGAAAACAAGATCCTCAGAATACTGACAAGGTCCAAGAGAAGTAAGAGGTATGAATAATCACAGAATTAGCATGTTGATACAAAAAGACCAGGAGAAGGCTACAGAAGAGTTTAACACATCTTGGGACCCATTAACAAAAGTTGAAGGGTTTTATAAAGACATGTGTAGGATGAGGGCACATTCATCTCATTGTTTTCTCTGCTATTAATTGAAGAAGGTCAATCTACCTATTATATTGAACTTTTGAATATCATAGTCAAGATCCTCCATAAATACCACATGTAGTCAATTTTCTTAATATAGTCCTCCCTCGATGGATGTTTTTCAAAGAACAAATTATGAAACTTTATTTTTATAGAAGAGTGATTTTCAGTTCCTCATTAACTTTGTTTATGAAAATCAAGTAAATCATTACAAAAACTTCTCTCATGAGATTAGGAAATACATGTCTTAATTTACAAAATCATTTTCAGAGAGGACAATACAATATCTGGGCCAAGACATGGAGCAAATTATATTTCAAATGTGTGTGTGTTTGTGCGCACACACATGAGCATAAGTATAGACTTATAGAGCAAGTAAACATGGTCATTTTAGAGAGCAAAGAAGAGAAGAAAGCTACTTTTTAAAATTCCATACACAGCTGCAATTTCTTAGGTGGATGCATTGAAAGATGGCAGATAGTTAATTAGATCCATTCAATGGGAGAAGAATCCACCATCTGGATCCTGGGCCTACTTGTTGGCAAAAAAATAGTCTAATTACTTTTAAACACTGACAATTGGAACAAAATGTTTTGTTATTAAGTGACCCTGCCTTGTGGAAACATATATGGGCCTTATTTAAATAAGTATTTCAGAAATACAATAGAGAACAGAAGTTTATATAATATAGAGTTGATCCAATTTTCTTTTCTTTCTTTAATTTTATTTCCCTTGAGGATGTCTCACATATCCCAGGTTGACCTTAGACTCACTATGTCATCAAGAATGACCTGAATCCCAATCCTCTTGCCTCTAACTCTCAAATACTGGATTTTCAGTGTGTGTCACCTGGCCATTGGAAGGAATTTCGTTTTGATGATACCAGCTTGACTCACCCGAGAATGTTTTCATCCTTAATATTACTGAAGTAAAAAACGATATAAACAGAAGTTTGTAGCTCTCATTTCCAGGTTTCTTTCTGTCTTGCATGGGTAATTGAGTTTCTCAGATTGAAGGAATAATAACGATATTTGATAGGTAGTTCCCAGACTTACCCATGAATGTTAATTCACCATATTAACAGAAATTTATGAATATTAATATAATCACTGCCAGAACTTCTCTTTGGCATGAACTCCATGTGATTCATTTTGTTTATCAGAGTATATTATTCAGTGGCTATAGTGTAATAAATGTTTAGTTCAGTGGAGTTTTCAGAATTAATTAATTAATTTAAAAATCTAAGCTTGAAAAGTTGAAACAAATTCTGCTTTTCTAGTCTTTTAAAGACCTTACATCATCTAAAATACAAAGGGTTGAATGCAAAAACCCTCAAATAAAACATCAAAGATACGAAATTGAAACTAAGGTTGACAGGCTTACAAAACAACTCTTTGAAAACTACAACCAGAACCAGTAGCTTCTTCATAACTTCACATCTAAGCTGAAAATACAACGGGTATATTTGTCATTCTGTCTGTCATTTTTAATGTTGGTGTATAAAACGGCTATGTGAAATATGTTCCTCCCTGGGCTAACGCAAATGATAGCTTGCTTGTACCAATGTGGCGTCATACCTTTTCACAGGGGTGCTAGGTGAATGGGCTTGCACTGTAATTCTCAGAGGCAGGACAGGCCTGGCTGTAAACTGTTTCATACAGGCAGCTTTAAATAGTCAGCATTAAAGTTTTTAGTTTGAAATTTTTCATTAAAAAATAATATGACTGACAGCATTGATGTCCCCCCAGTGCTATTTATTTAGTAGTAAAGTAACATTTTGCTACAATATAATTTTTTTTGCCTTCACGTGGGAAAAACAACTAAAACAAAATCCACGATTTGGCTACAAAATTGATGCACTACTTTCTAGGAATGTATGTGAACTGTGTAGGTGTGGTCTTAGCATTCTTGTAATGATAGATTAGCTTGCTTTAATAACATAGGAGCTGAGGTTATCTGTTCTATTGTTTTTGCTTTGGGCATAATCATGGCTGTGGCCGGTTAAAGCTTTGGTAGAAGTTTTGACTGGCTTCACTGTCACCAGCACTGAATTCTAGTTTCTATGCAGCCCTAGCACGGAGCAGACCACGAAGGAGGACAAGTCCAGCCAATAAAGCCTATTCTGAATATTTTAATTGAAACAATATATTTCCCATACTTTTATATTAAATAAACCCATGGAGTCTACACTACTAAATCCAGTGCATATTTATACCATTTTAAGTGTTTTGAGTTTATACCTTGCTTGGTAAATAACGCAAAAATAAATGGCTGAGCTGAATATTTTCCTGCAGGCAAAGCAATGCTGAACCCCTGGGCTGTCTTTCCCCTTAGGTTTCACAGTATCATAGGATGCGAATCTTAACATAGATGGAACACTATCCTACTGAAGTATTTAGGGGGAAAAAGTTATATTTCTAATGGTTGCTAATATTGTCTTTATTTTTATGAAGGTTTCGCATTGTTGTATTTGTGGGTGAAGACATGAAGACATTTAAATGAAAATGCCTTTTTAAAATTGTGTCATGCCTCAACTTCTAAATGTAAAATGTTGATTAAAATTGAGAAAGTTTAATAATTCACTGGTTAAAGGTGCTGAAAAATTACAATCACCATATGGTTACAATTTTGAGGTTTCTTTGAAACTACAGTTGTTATTATTAAGTGTGAACTACCAATATTTATCTATTCTGGTGCTGAATATATGGTGCTAAATGAATAGTTAGTGTCGACAGTTTTAAAACTACTCCTTTTATCCACTAAATTCTTGATTCAGAAGCAAAAATTCTATCTTATCTTCCCCAATGTATGACAGCTGAATCTGTTTTCTTTGTTTAACAATACTATGTTATTACATGTAAATATATTTCAAATATGTTTTCTTTAGAAGTGATTGGCTTCTTCAAGTGGGTATTCTTTCCTGTGTGTGTGTGTGTGTGTGTGTGTGTGTGTGTGTGTGTGTGTGTGTGTATGAGAGAGAGAGAGAGAGAGAGAGAGAGAGAGAGAGAGAGAGAGAGAGAGAGAGAGAGAGAGAGAGAGCTGAAAGTTAAGAATACCCCTGTGTGTTAACCATGCTGCAGGCCCTGGCGCCCTCTGGTGTTTCTAAAAACAAATTTGCCTTGCACTGTCCTGGAGTTTTTCTCCCTAAATATTCCAGCATTAAAAGCACAATACAGCAAGCTGGACTCTATGGACACCTTCCTAAGAGGTGGAGAAGCCAATGCATCCTTCATTCATTTACTTCTTTTTTTTTAACATGATTGTCTACTATAAGGTGCTTAAATTTTGGATTTGTTTGTTTTTAGAAAACAATTTATTATTGTGTCTTATTTTAAGGAGTGGTTCTTTTATTTAGCTTAGGGTATAACATAAAAGGATAACATTTAAAATAGTCACTAGTTACATATATAACAGAGTGGTCCACTTCCATTCTGATCTATGACTTGATGTGTTATGCTTTTATACTATTGAAGTAATAACATTTTATTATCATTCTAAAGGTGAAAATTAAGATGCTAGTGTTTTGGTAGATTTCATAAGTTATCTTAAAGTGTCAAATAAATTCTCCTGAGGTTATTTTCAAATTTGTTAAAGCAAGGAGACCTCTTCAATGATCTAAATCATGCATAAAGCTCCAAAATACAAGAAACATAATACGGACACACTCTCTCCAGATCTAGTGCCCAGAAACTTTCTTTCCTGCCCTAGGATTCCATTAAACAAAATAATAATACTCAGCTAAGTTAGTCAACTAATTTACTCTAAATCAATCAGCAAATGAAAGAGCAAAATTTGAAAGCCTAAAGTATTTCTAGAGTTCTTTTAGATAGCCACTTTCTCTCTGAATGTTCTGGCAACCTATTAGTTCTGAAGGGAACCAAACACTGGTCTCATTTTATTCCTGGCTAATTATTACAGCATTTGTGGTTTGTTAATGTTTACGGTGGATTTTGGTAACATAATATGAATTAAATAAAGATGGTGCATACATATATGAAGAGTGTGTTTTTTAAAAAATATGTTAATCTTTCAAGTATTTATATAATCCTAAAATTCAATGTATCATTTCAGAAATTTTAAGCATTAATTTGGATGGTCATAATTCATTTTGTAGTGCTGTGTTGGTAAAAAGGTGACCCTTTATGTTGTGAAATATTGTTATGAATTGATATGTATTTAACCTCTGTCCCTAAGAAATATAGCAAATGTAGCTTTTTTTAGCCCTACTGTATTATTTTTTCCAATAAAATATTATTATTCAATATTTTGATTTTGAAATCTGTCTGATTGTTTTTTGTTCTAGTAGTGTTAGAACCAGATGAAATAATTTTGAGAAGAAATTACCCCCTTTTCTAGAGCAAAAATGAATGTAACATTAACACATCGCTGGTTTTCTTCTTTTATTTTTTCTCCCCACTCAAATTTCCCCCTTTTTTTTCCCTAAAAAAGCTCTAAAAATGAAACATACATAGGGAAAACTTTTGTAGAACAATGTATCAAGATTTTCTGTGTGTGGAAAATTATAGCAGATGACATAACATCATATCTTGTTACAAAAGTCTCAAAGCATTCTACAGACTATCCTGAAGACAGGAACCTTCTAGCTGGTCTTTGGCTTGTGATTCCCAGGGTGTCTCCCCTCTGAGGAGTTGGTGGCTCTCATAGGCAAAGTCCATTGAACTAACTAACAATCCAGAAGTTAGTTAAATTGATTGTTGGTGTTTTACTCTATGAAAAAGCCTCACTAATTTAAGTCATTTCAGACAGGGTCTCCCACACAGCCCAAAGCTCCTTCTTAACTCCCTTTCTCTTGCTAGGCATTCTTTGTCTCATTTCTGCCTCTTATTTCAATCCTCCAGTCTCCAATTCATACCTCTGGGAAGTTCTCTCTACCAGCAATGGTTACAGGGGTATGTTAATTCATCTGTTTATTAATTGATTGATGGGCATGTATGTTTGCAAATTCAATCCCCACAGACTAAGCTGACCAATATCAATAGAAGTTGTTGCTTCTAGTTTTGTAAAAGGGAAAAGTTTCTAAGATGAAGGCATGGGATGGTGGTAGGGTGATGATTACTTTTGGTTGACTCTACGCATTGAGAACTTTGGCACATGCCCTCATGAAAAATAAACATACCTCCACAAGGCACAAATCAGCATTACTGGATACAGCAGAAAATGGCCCATTCGAATATAGTCTCTTTCTGCTGCCACCTCATTCTAACCCAGTGCCTTTTGTGAAGGTAGCCATGGCATGGTGCTTCCAGGGAATAGCAATTCCATCCTGAGTGTGGTTGAACAAAGCAAGACTGCCTGCTTCAGCCTTAGCAAACTCGATAGGTGACAGGCATCTGACTTCAATCTCCTTGATTCCATTTTTCTCCCCACAGAAAAGGTGATGCCTGAAGTGTTTCTTCCTGGACAGTCTATTCATTTGAGGGAATATGGTGGTCAGAGTGAGAATGGCCCCCATACACTCATATATTGAAATGCTTGGTCCCCAGAGTGAAGAACTGTATGGGAAAGATTAGGAGGTGTCATTTTGTTGGAGGTTGGATAGCTTTGTCTGTCATTGAGGGTAAGTTTTGAGGTTTCCAAAGTCTATGCCATTTCTAGTTAGCTCTCTCTGCCTCATGTTTCTAGATCAGTTGTAAGCTCTCAGCTACTGCTCCAGCGCCATGCCAGTCTGTCTATTGCCATGCTTCCATTCACAAAAGTCATGGACTCTAACTCTGAAGAACTTTGAGATCTCAAATTAAATGCTTTCTTTTATAAGTTGCCTTGGTCATAGTGTTTTGTCATGGCAAAAGAAAGGTAACCAAGACAAGGAACGTGACATCCTTTGTAAAGACAAGAGGTTTAGTAATGGTGAATTCAGAGAGGAACTTGATCCATGAATTGCTACACAATATGTCAGACATTGTATTTAATTTGTACATCCAAAACAATTTTCTAGAAGTAAAAAGTAAATGAAAATGACGTATCCATACTTGATTCTGAAACTTAAAACACATGGAATAATTCTATGAACCCTAGAATTTGTCCATATTTTTAAAATTACAGATGTGTTTACCCTTTGGTTTAGCAATTTCTCTTCTACATTTTTTTTCAGAGACACACTGGCAAAACATTAAATGACAGGTTTAAAAGTTAATTGTTAGAACATTATTTACAATAGCAAAAGGCCAGACAAAACCTCAAGCTCTATCACAAAGGAATTGATTATATTGTACATTCATGTGAAGAAATATTATTGTCTGAATCTGTTTGAGTTATTATAGCAAAGTGACACAGATTAGATGGTATATAATCTAAAGAAATATTCTCAGAGTGATGGAAATTGGCATATCAGAGTGCCAGTATGGCCAGTTTCTGGTGGAGGCTATGGTCAGCACTCATGAGCTCACAACAGCCGTGGATGAAAGAACAAGACATTCTGAAAGTCAAGCCAGTCAGCACTCTAGCATGGAGTGGCAAGGAGATCATTGGCTCTCACCCTTGGCTTAGAAGCCATAGGCAGTTGGCAGTCACTGGGAGAGGGAGAATGCTTTTCTTCAGCTGTGTGGCCCAAGGTAGGTTGCCCATGCTTAGTAAATGGCACCCTACAAACATGCCAATACGGGAAGCACTGATTGGACTCATAGGATAATAAAATGAAGACGAATGCATGGAGTTAAGCGGGAAACATAAAAGGAGCCCTGGGAGGAGAGGGTCCTAAAAGCAGAGGATAGATATGATCTAAACACACTTAGTGAAATTACAAAAAATACAAATAAAAGAAAGTTAAAATGTTTGCTATAGGACGATTGATTGACAGTGGTTGGCCTTATTTGCTCCTTAAGTGGAAGGACCACCACATGTTGGAGGTGGGGCATCTGAGAACCAGGAAGTGGTCCAAGGCAGGTGCCCCTGCACTCTCATTTGTTGGTTCACTTTCAGGGTTTTCCCATGTAGCTGCATTTAGCGAGTCAAAGGATTAAGAAATTTTTAATTAAACTTACACTAAATATTGACAAATATGGCCAGAAAATCCCTGTAGAGCAGTATGAAAAACAATATACTAGCAAAACTTAATAGACAAAAATTAATTTCAACTGTAAAAAGTTCTCCAATGAGGATTTAAGTGATGTGCTAATCTATTGGTATGGAGATAAGCGCTTGGGAGAAGTTTAATATTATGTCTACTTAGCTGAGTAATAGTGTAAGGTTTTCTCATGGGGCCTGAGACCCAGTGATTGGTTCTGGCCTGGTTAATGGTACCAAGCATGAGTTACAGCTATGGAGTTGGTGAGGAGCTACTGGCAATTGATGGCTTCTGGGAGAGAGAGAGAGTCGGTTTTCTTTTTCCTTCAAGGATGTGGGTCCTGAGAGAATATCCGTGTTCCAGTAGACTGATGTCCATGCACATGCAGGCAGAACCAAGTAGACTTAGTGGAGTTAGGAAAAGAGAATATGAGTTTGAGATGAAAAAGTAGTCATGGAATAAGAGAGGAATGGGAGAGGAAGAAGTAGGGGTTAGATTTGATCAAGTGCATCATTTACGCGCATAGCATTTTCAAACAATAAAAACTAAAACAATGATTTAAGACTATTTGGAATAATAGTTATACTATCTCTAGCACATGGGTAACACGTTTGTCAATTTGCTATAAGCAGATAAATTTTCATGATTAACCATTGTTTTTAATGAGTGTATACAACTTGTATAAAATGATGTTTTATTATATTTTCATATATGCATATCATACAATTTAATCACATTCATTCCCACATTACCATCTTTTGACCATCTTTGTCCTTTACACTGATTCCATTTCACTTCCCCAGTACACCCTGTCTGTGCTGCATAGTTTTATGTGAACTTGACACAAGCTAGAGTCATTTTGGTAGAAGGAATCTCAGTTGAGAAAACGCTACCACCAGATTAGGCTGTGGAAAAGTCTGTGGTGCATATTCTTAATTGGTGATTGATTGGGCGGGGGAGGCAGCTAACAATGGGTTGTGACATTCTGGGCTGCTGGCTCTGGGGTCTGTAAGAAAGCAGGCTAAACAAGCTATGAGGATAAAGCTAGTAAGTAGCATGCCTCCATGGTCACTGCATCAGTTCCTGCCTGTAGGTTCTTTCTTGCTTTGAGTACCTGCCCTGACTTCCCTGGATGCTGAACTACAAGCTATAAGATGAAATAAACCCTTTCCTCTGCAAGTTGCTTTTGATTGTGGTGTTTATCACAGCAATAGAAACTCCAACTAAGGTTAATTGGCTCATTTCTGGGCCCTTTATTTTACTTCAATGGCGTGAATTGAACGTCTGTATTCATGTTTACACCATGCTGGTTTTGCTACTGTAACTCTGTAGTATAACAAGAGATTAAAAGCTATGAGGCCTTCAGCATTACTCTTTTACAATGGCTTTGGATATTTGAATCTGGATATTGAATATAATAAATTTCATATTGGTTTGTCTATGTAGAAAATGACATTAAAATTTAGATGAGGATTGGTTTAAATCTGTGTATTGCTGTGAGATGTTCTCTATGCTGTGAATGTATTGCTATGATTGATTGATAATAAAATGTTGATTGGCCAGTAGCCAGGCAGGAAGTTTATAGGCAGGACAAAGAGAGAGGAGAATTCTGGGAAGTGGAAGGCTGAGGAGAGAGACACTGCCAGCCGCCATGATGAGAAACAGATGTGAAGATACTGGTAAGCCACGTGGCAACTTATAAATTAATAGAGATGGGTTAATTTAAGATATAAGAACAGTTAGCAAGAAGCCTGCCATGGCCGTACAGTTTATAAGTAATGTAAGTCTCTGTGTGTTTACTTGGTTGGGTCTGAGCGGCTGTGGGACTATCAGGTGAGAGAGATTTGTCCTGACTGTGGGCCAGGCGGGACCAGGAAAACTTCAGCTACAGTGCATGGCTTTCAATAATGTGGCAATTTTCATAATACTAATTTCATTGATCCATGAGCAGAGGTTGTTTAAATCCTCTTTGTTCAATGGTGCTATGTCATATGTGTCTAGAAATTTATCTGTTTATTGCAGATTTTCTAACTTGTTGGACTGTACATTTTCAAAACATTTCTTTACTTTATGATTTCAGAGCTATCAATAATTTCATTAATTCTGGTTTCTCCTTTCTTCTTGACTAGCTTGACTAAAGATGTGTCAATCTTGCTTATCATTTAAAGAACCACTTTATTTCTTTAGTGAGTCTTTCTGTTGCTTTTTAAGTCTGTTTCACTGATTTACATCTTCATCTTCATTATATTTCTCTCTGCCTACTCATTTTGGGTTAGGCTTATTGTTTAGCACCAGTGTTTTGGATTTTGAGGCATCAAAAAGCTTTTCTGAGGTGAAATGTCAGACTGTCAGACCAACATTTCCTTAGGTAATTTTCCTCTATGGCACCAGTAAGAAAGCTAAGAACTGCAGGAGGCCCATTCTCTAGCATCTCTGTTATGATTATGCAGGCTAAAGACCCGCTTTGAGGTGCCTTGTTAGGTTATTTATTCAAGATCTTATTTTGAAATTTGGCTCTTAAAGCCATAAAAGTTTTTTTTTCTTTTTTTACTATGCCACAAAGATTTCTACTAAGTGATCTTTTTGTTTTCAGTTGATTAGAGGAATAATTTGAACTTTCTCCCTGATTTCCTCCATGATCCATGATTACCAGTAGAGCCCAAGGCATCTCCAGTTGGATGCTTTCTTGTACCAAAGCCTACTGCTTGTGTGGGCTTGGTGACTTCTTCCCATGAATCTCTCTGTCCCCCTGAGAGTGTGCAAAGCAACCCCAATCTCCACTGAAGGGACAAGTCACTGGATTGCCCCTAGTCCAGTGTGCCTTGTCCATGCAGTTCTTTGTGCTAGCCACTCTGCACTGTTTTTTCACCGAGAGTATCTCTCCCAGTACCAGAGTCTGGGCTTTGGCTCCACTTATTTGTCCTTAGCTTCCTTCTGCAACATAGCCCATATTTCCTATATAACTAGATCTGTATTTGTGAGTCTGAGTCTAGGTCACAATTTCCTTGTTTCATATTGATTCTTGGAGTGCCCGTTCTTCTGATCAGTTGGAAGGCAGCACCAGTCTTTTTAATTTGGAGAAATTAAAATGCATGATGTTTTGCTTTTCTGAGGTGAAAGGTCAGACAGTTGAGCAACCTCCTCTTAGATAATTTTGTTCTATAGCAGCAGTAAGAAATCTCAGAAGGTCAGAGGCCCATTCTCTAGCATCTATTTGCTTTGCAAGGTGGAGATCTGCTGTCTTGCACTACTTTTGTAGATCCTCAATTGTATACCTGTGGAGCTTCCAGAGGCATTTCTTCTCTCTTCAGCTTTTACTTCTGCTCTGAAGTACCACTCGCCCCTTCCTTGTTGTTTTTCTCAACAGGAAAATGCTAGGGGTCTCTAGTCTACCATCTTTCCAGGCCCTACCAAATGTGTTGACTCTCAGATGAGTGCAAATGATTCTTGAAAGCAGGTACAAAGAACAGGTTTCCAATTGGATTGCATTGGTCTGTTAGAATGATAAATACCAATAATATTAAATACTAATCACAATAAAATCAGATTTATGCAAATAGAAATACCAAAGCAACGTAATTTTATCACATAGAGAGAATTTCTAAATTAAGTGTTTGAGAATCACATATGTGAATATGTTTTTATCTTTTTATTTATTCTTCTCTCATACAGTATATCCTGACTTCCCTTCCCTCTGCACCTCCCAGTGCCCGCCTCCCCTCTCCTCCTGATCCACTGCTCCCTTGTTCCCATTCAGAAAAGAGCAGGCATCCCAGGGATATCAACCAAACTTGTCATAACAAGATGCAATAAGACTAGGCACAAGGCCTCAATCAGGGCTACATAAGGCAACCGAGCAGGAATAAAAGGCTCCCAAAAGCAGGCAAAAGAGTTAGAGACACCCCATTCCTACTATTAGGAATCCTACAATAACACCAAGCTAAGCAACCATAACATATATGCAGAGGACCAAATGCACACCCAGGCAGGCTCTGTGATTAGTGCTTCAGTCTCTGTGAGGCCCTATGAGCCCTGGCTAGTTGATTCTGTAGATCATGTTCTCCTGGTCTCCTTGATTCCTCTGTCTCCCTACAATCCTTCCTTCCCCTCTTCTGTGGGGTTCTTGGAGCTCCACTTAATATTTTGCTGCCTCTGCTCACATCAGCTGCCTGAAGAAGCCTTTTTAATGACAATTGGGCTAGGCACCAGTCCAGTATAGCAGAATGTCATTAGTTCAGGAGGCTGTGGGAGTATACATCAGGTGACAACTAGTGTTCAACAGGTCGACCCATCAGACCCACCTGATGGATAGCCCCACCTGGCAAGGCCATGGAGTCACTGAGTGAAAATAACTGGTTGTTTCTGTCTGTTATTTTTCTCATCTACCACTTCATTTCTTCCCTAATAACAGGTATAGGTATTTTTCCCCACTACTTGTGGTTTATCTCACAAAAATATTCCACCTTTGGGCACACATATAGCTATGATAGTAAAGAAGATGATTTCTGTTTAACATGTATAATTCTGATGATTGGAAATAATACTAGAATATTTCTCATAACTGACACAGGAAAGTAACAGTATTCTCAATTACAAAGACAGCCTTTTACACATTTAGCTAAGACCTTAGAGCAAATTCAAGACAGACTAGCTGCCCCTGCAAAGAATACACAAAGATAAGTTCCCAGGTGTTTATTGCTGAATCAAAGTCAGACAAAAAGCAACTTTGGTAGATGTAACTCCCTGCAGTAATTCTCTTTTTTAATGTACTTCAGCCACTCAAGGTTCAGTCAACTAACTGTTATTGTTAAATCCTGAATTTCAATGTCATTCTCTGTCTGGGAACTCTAATCACTCAGGCTACCTGCATGGCCAATCATTACCCACTGGTCAGTGTGACCTTCCTAACCTGAGAAAAACTGTGTGACTTATCATGTGTTATGAGAATGGGTTGGACCCTAAAAATGTAACATATAATTGTCCAGAGTTTGGCTGTGTGTGTGTGTGTGTGTGTGTGTGTGTGTGTGTGTGTGTGTGTGTATGTGTGTGTGTGTGTGTGTATGAGAGAGAGAAAGGTGAAAGAATGAGTGAGAGAATAAGTGAGTAAAGAGTGAGTGAACAATGTAGATGTGTGTGTGTGTGTGTGTGTGTGTGTGTGAGAGAGAGAGAGAGAGAGAGAGAGAGAGAGAGAGAGAGAGAGAGAGAGGTTGTGTGAAGGAGCTGCTGCTATAATAGAGGAGCTGTGTAAAGAGCTAGCTGTGAGTGTATGTTAGAGTGTGGGTGGGGTGTGTGCAGAAATAGTTGAGGTGTCAGAAACTGATACAGAGGCCATGAAGGAACACTGCTTACTGGACTGCTCCCCATGACTTGCTCAACCTACCACCCAGGACCATCTACCCAGGTTGGTCCATGCACATTGGGCTAAGCCCTCCCACATTAATCACTAATTGAGAAAATGCTCTGCAGGCTTGCCCGCAGGCTAATCTGGTGGAAACATTTTTTTTCTCAATTGAGATTCCCTCTTCACAGATAGTCTATGTTTGTGTCAAGCTGACAAAATACAACCAGAATGGAAATATGTGAATTGAGAAACATTAGCTAATGAATCATGTGAGTGTGTGATACATAGCTATAAATTTCTAAAAATGGCTTTATGCTCTATCATACGTTTTATTCAAGAATTTTTTGAGATGGGATCTCACTGTTTAGCTAGCTGGCCTAGAATGTGCTATGTAGACCCGGCTGGCCTCAAACTCATAGAGGTCCATCTGCTTCTGCCCCCAGAATGCAGTGATTTAAGGTGTACAACACCACACTCAAACAAAAAAATTTTCAAAGGTGAATCAACTAGAGGCAGTTTTTCCTTACTGTAAATTTAGAAACAAATTACCATGAAAGAGCTGCTATTTTTTGTGAAGTAGGAGTTTTGGAAGAATATTTTTGTATAATATACATGTTTGGGTTTGCTTGTTTGTTTTATTCAATGGAAGTAACTCATCAACTTGTTTTTTCTTTATTTGTATCTTATATTATTCTTATTTTTAATTTATTTTTGAGAACTTCATACATGAGCATTGACTCTACATCATTTTTGTATCTCCCTCCACCTAGGTTCTCCTGTGTTCCCCAAATTCATGATCTCTTCTTTTAAAATTAGTGTGTGTGTGCAATTTGGTGAGTCCATTTAGCATTGATCACATGTATATGTACCCGCAGATGACTACTTGGGTCTGGGAAACCTGTGTGGCAGCTTTTCTCTGGAGAAAACTGATTCTTTCTCTCTCAGTAGCCATTGACTAACTATACTTCTTCATCTAGAGATAAATGTAGAGTTTCTACCATCCACATTGGCATGTCAACTGGCATTGCCATTATGCTCTTCTTGTTCAGGTCACCACATTGTTGAGATTTCATACGTATATTTTTCCAGTCATGTCTAGGGAACATTTTCTGGCAGCAGGTGTCCTGGTTCTCTGGCTCTTGTGATCTTATTGCCACCTCTTCCACAATTACCCCTTGAACCTTAGATGCAGAGGATGTATTGCAGATGTATCTATTAGGGTTGGGCCTAATAAAGTGACCCTGGGGTCACTTGTTCTCTGCCTTTTGATTTCTGCTTTTTTTTTCTTGTAAAAAGAAGATTATTTGATGAGGAGTGAGAGTTACATTTATCTGTGGGTATAAGGATAAGTATTTAGAATGCAGATATAAATTAAATTGGTTTAGAAAAATGGCAATCATAGGTCCTCATCTAGTGTCTATAACCTTTTCAGCCATTTGGTAGTTGGTGATACTGTACTAGGTATGAATTCCCTCCCACTGATGTACCTTAAGACCAATTGGATAAATTCTAAGATAGAAACATCACTAAATAACTTTTAATGCTCTCTAGGAAACAAATATTATTCAGGGCATTTGAAAATACCCATTCAATTTCCTAGGTTATTTTTTAAAATAAATATAGTATATGAGCAAAATGAGTCAAGTAAAAGTAAGTCATGATAACACTCAGCCCAAAAAGTAGATTTTCATGTTTCTCATACAGTTCTATTTTTACATGTTAAATAAAAATGCCTACATTATTTATATTCTACTATGTTCAATGATAGACAATATAGCTGTTTATAATCTAGTATGAAATGTATTTTAAAACATTATTCTACCTTAGGGAAGACCTTTGTGGGCAGGCATAGGACTATCCTTTGCATTATCTCTATTATCTCTGTTCTCCATGATCCATAATTATAGCGCTAGTTAAAGTTCCCTTAATTTGCTCCAAATCACTTAAAATTGATTAAGACATCTGCCCCCTGACTTAAGAATCTCTACAATGCTAGTTACATAGAGACAAACCTATGCCTAATACACCATGGACAATGTGCTAAAAATAAGAAATGGTGACAGTTTCTGAATCAGCAAAAGCAAGTTGGGTGTGTGGCTGACTCTTAGCTCTGCCATTAGGGGACAGAGAAGGAAAACCATCACAAGACTTAGGCTGAACAGAGTTTCAAGACATCCAGGGCCAGAGAGTGACATCCTGTCTCAAAGTTTAAAAATAAAACACACACACACACACACACACACACACACACACACACACACACACGCACACACACACACACACACACACACACACACACACACACACGCACACACACACACACACACACAGCTTAAGCAAAGGTCCTTTGTTATTAATAGAACAACAAAAGTCTGTGTGGGTGATTTTTCTTAAATCTCACGTGATGGAATCTGAATAGTGTTCTCAAAGCACAAAAAGAAGAATATCTCTCCATTTTAAATTCCAAAACTGTAGAGACTATCCTTCAGAAATAAATATTAAAAAACACTTTCAACTTAAAGGCACAAATTATAAGGACTATTACTTGAATGAAATAATGGGAATTTCCAGACACAAAGAAGGTGAAACCACAAAGAGAAAAAAAATTACCAGCAGCAAGTAAATACAGAGTGATTTTAAATAAATACTGTTTAAATAACAGTAATAATGACACATTGTTTATAATATGCGTACTATATATATTATACATACAATTGTGTGTGTGTGTGTGTGTGTGTGAAGATGAGAAGAAAAATACAATTGAGGTCATGTAGCATTCTTTCAGCCAGTGAGATGACTCACGGGGTAAAAATGATTGACAATCTGAGTTTGATCCTCAGGTCTCGGGGTATAAGGGGAAAATCAACTCCCAAAAGTTGTCCTCTGACCCCCTCACACATGCTGTAGTGTGTGCACATCACAACTCATGTATACATCACATATATACACAAGTTTTTTAATCTTAAAGAAGATCTTGACATTGGTTAGGAAACTGTAGGTATACAAATTTAAATAATTTAAGAAATTGTGCACTCTGTAGAACAATCTTTGAAGGAATATTAAAAGAAAATGTAAAGATAAAAACAGAACAGGGAAATGGGAAAAGACCTGATTAATTGAAAGGAATCAGGAATGGAGGGATTCAGAAACAAACAAATACAAATGTCTATACAGCATGCTAAAGTCCATGTGTCAGTAATTACATCCAATGGTCAATTTATATTGAATTTGCAGGAAGATACAAAACTTTTAAGGACTTATGTACAAAAATAACATAGCTTCAATGTCAAGGATGGAAAGAAATCATAGACAATCCAGCATTCATCTGGAGGGTTTTAAACCATCTCAGTAACTAATAGCATCAGTAAGCACAAAAGACAGAAAGCCACAGAAGGTCTGGTTAACCAGTGC
Source organism: Peromyscus eremicus (assembly GCF_949786415.1). Lineage (NCBI taxonomy): Eukaryota > Metazoa > Chordata > Mammalia > Rodentia > Cricetidae > Peromyscus > Peromyscus eremicus. The sequence continues at coordinate 33,104,539 of NC_081417.1, read as the reverse complement.
AATGTATCTGGTACATTTAAAGATTTCTGCCCACAATTGTAGTAGAATAATGTTTGAATATGTGTCAACTGACCACACACTAAGTTGGACTATATAACAGAAACAGAAGCAACACTAAAAAAATTCCAAAGAACTGAAACCATTCTTATTATATTCTTTGATCAAAATGTAATTAAAAAAACATATAAGAGTAAAAAGAATGATTATAAATTCTTAGAAATTTACTAAAACATCAATTTCTCAAGGAAAAAAAATCACATTAAAATTATAAATCCTTTAATGTCAACGAATGGGTGATAGAAGCGAAGTAACATTCAGACATACATTTATAGCTTTAAATTAATACATTGGGCTTCAAATGTCAAAAATTATTTAAAGTTGCATTACAAGAAAAAATGTGAAGATTGTAAAGTAAAACTCAACCTTGAAGTTTGTAAAGGGGAAAATAACAAAGATATATCTAAAAATCAATCAGAGAATCAAGCATATGAAAGAAAATATGGATTAATCAGACAGTGACATGTTTCTCTGAAGAGATTGTTAAGAATGATATACTGTTATTAAGATTATTAACAGTGAAAACTGAGGACCCACTACAGCTCTGGCAGATAAATATATGATACAAATAGATATATGCCAATGACTTTGAAAATTGTAAAAAATTAGACCAATACCTTGAAATAAAAAAAATAACGTGGGGAGAAAATATAAGAAATATCATGTTTGTTGGATGAACTGAATATGTAATTGAAAACATTCCTTCAGGGAATTCTCCATAACCAGATAGTCTTTCAGTTGAATTATTCAAAATATTTGAGAAAGAAATGATGTTAAAATTCCAGACTATTCCAAAAGAATAGTAAAATGAGGGACAATTTTCAAACTTTCTATAGTGCCAGAATGATTTTGATACATCAATGTGACAAGGATATTATAAGAAAGAAAACTTAGAAGTTAGTTACATTTCAAGAAATAAAAGATTAAAATATTACATAAAATATTCTAGTAGAATCAAACAATTTATGTATACAATATGACCAAGAAGTATTTTATTGTAAGTCAAAGTTGACTTGGAATTCACAAATTAGTAAATATAATTCTCATTATTATGATAAATGGAAAATTTTTTGTGTCATCTGTATGGAACCAGAATGATCATTTGATAAAATTCAATACATAAACAACAAGTGCAAAAATCTGTTTTCATTTTAAAAGTGAACAAAACTTCCAGACTGTGACAAAAATCTATTGATAGTATCTTACTGTCCCCTTAAAAAACTGCTTAAATATGGAGCTTATTTTTGCGATGTTCAAGGATAAGACCATAACGGTATATGTAATCATTGTATTTGAGTGAAATAAAAAAAAAAAAACACCTTGCTATGATAAAAGTAAAGAGCAGAACAGTGATCACAGAGGCTGGGAAGGGGTACAGAGGGAGGACAATTAATAGCCACAGGGGTGCAGTTTGATGAGAGCACTGATTTCTAACATTCAATAGCACAGTAGAGTGCCTTCTGCTCACAACAGTTAACTCTGTGTGCCAAAATGAATAACTAATAAAGAACACAGATAAATGACACAGGCCTGGTGTGATGGGTATGACAATTGTTTTGATCTGAAATAACACTCTGTACCTGATGCATATATGCAATTACTACATATGACTTGTGGATTTAAAGTACATTACGGGAGAGAGTTTGAGTGAGTAATTGCTTAAAATAAAGAAGGGAATCCTTGCCCATTCAGCTAGGATCTGAACTTGTAAGAGTGAACTCTTCTGGTCTTGATTTAATTTAGGTATGTGGTACCTATCCAGAAAATTATCCATTTCTTTTAGGTTTTCCAGTTTTGTGGAATAGAGGTTTTTGAAGTATGACCTGATGATTCTCTGGATTTCCTCAATGTCTGTTGTTATGTCCCCCTTTTCATTTCTGATTTTGTTGATTTGGATGCTCTCTCTCTGTTTTTTGGTTAGTTTGGATAAGGGCTTGTCTATCTTGTTGATTTTCTCAAAGAACCAACTCTTTGTTTCATTAATTTTTTGTATTGTTCTCTTTGTTTCTATTTTATTGATTTCAGCTCTCACTTTGATAATTTCCTGGCATCTATTTTTCCTGGGAGACTTTGCTTCTTCCTGTTCTAGAACTTTCAGGTGTGCTGTTAAGTTACTAGTGTGAGATTTCTCCAGTTTATTTATGTGGGCGTTTAGTGCTATGAATTTCCCTCTTAGTACTGCTTTCATAGTGTCCCATAGGTTTGGATATGTGGTGTCTTCATTTTCGTTGATCTCTAGGAAGTCTTTAATTTCTTTCTTTATTTCTTCCTTAACCCATTGGTGATTCAGGTGGGTATTGTTCAGTTTCCATGAGATTGTAGGTTTTCTGTATTTTTTGTTGTTGTTGAAATCCAACTTTAGACCATGGTGGTCTGATAGAACACAGGAGGTTATTCCAATTGTTTTGTATCTGTTTAGATTTGTTTTGTGACCAAGTATGTGGTCGATTTTAGAGAAGGTTCCATGGGGTGCTGAGAAGAAGGTATATTCTTTTTTGTTAGGATGGAATGTTCTGTAGATGTCGATTAAGTCCATTTGAGTCATGACATCAGTTAAGTCCTTTATTTCTCTGTTAAGTTTCGATTTGGGGGATCTGTCCAGTGGTGAAAGTGGGGTGTTGAGGTCTCCCACTATTAATGTGTGGGGTTTTATATGTGATTTAAGCTTTAATAATGTTTCTTTTACATATGTGGGTGCCCTTGTGTTTGGGGCATAAATGTTCAGAATTGAGACTTCATCTTGGTGGATCTTTCCTGTGATGAGTATGTAATGCCCTTCTTGATCTCTCTGGAGGCATCACGATCCCTGACTTCAAGCTCTACTATAGAGCTACAGTAATAAAAACAGCTTGGTACTGGCATAAAAACCGACATGTGGACCAATGGAATCGAATTGAAGACCCTGACATTAATCCGCACACCTATGAACAAATAATTTTTGACAAAGAAGCCAAAAGTGCACAATGGAAAAAAGAAAGCATCTTCAACAAATGGTGCTGGCAAAACTGGATATCAACATGTAGAAGGCTGCAAATAGATCCATATCTATCACTGTGCACAAAACTTAAGTCCAAGTGGATCAAGGACCTCAACATAAACCCAGCTACTCTGAACCTGCTAGAAGAGAAAGTAGGAAGTAGTCTTGAATGCATTGGCATAGGAGAACACTTTCTAAATAGAACACCAGTAGCACAGACACTGAGAGAAACAATCAATCAATGGGACCTCTTGAAACTGAGAAGCTTTTGTAGGGCAAAGGATACGGTCAACAAGGCAAAGCGACAGCCTACAGAATGGGAAAAGATATTCACCAATCCCACATCTGACAGAGGACTGATATCCAGAATATATAAGGAACTCAAGAAATTAGACATCAAAATGCCCAACAGTCCAATTAAGAAATGGGCTATAGAACTAAACAGAGAATTCTCAACAGAGGAAACTCAAATGGCTGAAAGACATTTAAGGAATTGCTCAACATCCCTAATCATCAGGGAAATGCAAATCAAAACAACTCTGAGATACCACCTTACGCCTGTCAGAATGGCTAAGATCAAAAACACTGAAGACACCTTATGCTGGAGAGGATGTGGAGCTAGGGGAACTCTCCTCCACTGCTGGTGGGAATGCAAGCTTGTACAACCACTTTGGAAATCAATATGGCGCTTTCTTAGAAAATTGGGAATCCATCTCCCCCAAGATCCAGCTATACCACTCTTGGGCATATACCCAAGGAATGCTCAACCACACCACAAGAGCACTTGTTCAGCTATGTTCATATCAGCATTGTTTGTAATAGCCAGAACATGGAAACAACCTAGATGCCCTTCAACTGAAGAATGGATAAACAAAATGTGGTACATATACACAATGGAATACTACTCAGCAGAGAAAAACAATGACATCATGAGGTTTGCAGACAAATGGATGGACCTAGAAAAAATCATCCTGAGTGAGGTATCCCAGACTCAGAAAGACAAACATGGTATGTACTCACTCATAACAGGATACTAGATGTGGAACAAGGATGACTGGACTGCTACTCACATCACCAGGGAGGCTACCTAGAAAACAGGACCCCAAGAAAGACACGGGGATCGCCCAATGACGGAGAAATGGATGAGATCTACATGAACAGCCTGGACAGGAGTGGGGGTAGTGAAGGGCGAGGGTCGAGGGAAAGAGAGCTTGGGTGAGTGGGAGATTCCAGCTGGATCAACAACAGAGAGGGAGAACAAGGAATAGGAGACCATGGTAAATGAAGACCACATGAGAATAGGAAGAAACAAAGTGCTAGAGAGGCCCACAGAAATCCACAAAGATACCCCCACAACAGACTGCTGGCAATGGTCGAGAGACAGTCCGAATTGACCTACTCTGGTGATGGGATGGCCAAACACCCTAATTGTCGTGCTAGAAACCTCATCCAACTACTGAGGGACCTGGATGCAGAGATCATGACTAGGCCCCAGGTGGATCTCTGGGAGTCCAATTAGCGAGAATGAGGAGGGTTTATATGAGAGAGAATTGTTGAGACCAAGGTCGGATAAAGCACAGAGACAAATAGCCAAACAAACGGAAACACATGAAATATGAACCAATGGCTGAGGGGTCACCAACTGGATCAGGCCCTCTGAGTGGGTGAGACAGTTGATTGGCCTGATCTGTTTGGGAGGCATCCAGGCAGTGGGACCGGGTCCTGTGCTCATTGCATGAGTTGGCTGTTTGAAACCTGGGGCCTATGCAGGGTCCCTTGGCTCAGCATGGGAGGAGGGGACTGGACCTACCTGGACTGAGTCCACCAGGTTGATCTCAGTCTGTGGGGAAGGCTTTGCCCTGGAGGAGATTGGAATGGGGGGCGGGCTGGGGGGAAGGTGAGGGGGGCGGGAGGGGGGAGAACAAGGGAATCTGTGGCTGATATGTAGAACTGAATTGTATTGCAAAATAAAAATTAAAAAAAAAAAAAAAAAATGAGACTGCCATGACAGATGTCCCCAAAAGTGGCCAGCCCCTCCACAGGTGGGTCTTCCTCACCTGCTCTGTCTTCCCCAATACCAGGCACCTCTGTGACCAACTGTGGGAGCTTCTACTGAGCCAACTTGAGAAAAGACACACCTCTCCCAAACAGAGACACAGCTTTCCCCTCGGGAGAGAGACACAACCCTATTATGTTTCTGGGTCCAAACCAACACCAAAGCCCAAAAACCCAGGACCAGCAAGATGGCTCAGTGGGTAAAGGGCACTTGCTGCAAAGCTTGGTGACCTGAGTTCAAGCCCCGGAACCGACTTAAAGGTGGAAGAAGAGAAGCAACTCTTGCAGTTTATGACCTTCACATAGGCACCGGGGTGCCTGACGCCCCTACACACACACACACATCACCATCATCATCATCCGTTAAAAATAAGTGAAGTATTCTGGAATGAGTGTTCACATAGAGTACGCAGTAGCTAAGAGAAAACCCTGAGATGCAAATGCTGCTGTGCACATCTGGAGCGGTCACCCCACCCTGGCACCTCTCCAGCCTCAGTTTCCTCATCTGCAAAACACAAGTGCCTACCCTGAGAGGATTGTTGCAAGTCAGGGAAGTCACATCTAGAAAGGGCTCAGGATAGTCCACAGGCAGAGCCAGCCTAGGTCACTACTGATGCTAGGACAAAAAAAAAAATAAATAAAAAATTAAAAAAAAAAAAAAAAAAAAAAAGAAAAAGAGTGAACTCTTCACCTTGCTTGTAGCTACTACTAATTTTTTTATTAACAAAAAATTTTTATTCATTTTACATACCAAAGATCCCCCTCTTCCCTCCTCCTGCCCCTTCAGCCTCCCCCTTCCAACCCACCCACCATTCCCTCCTACAAGTCAAGTGGATACTAGATGTAAAGCAAAGGATAACCAGACTACAACCTATAGCTGTAGAGAAGCTAGCTAACAAGGAGGACCCAAAGAGGGATGCAGGGATCACCCTGGGAAGGGAGATAGATGAGATCTCCATGAGTAAACTGGGATGAGGAGTGTGAAATGGAGGGTAGAGGATGGGGTATGAGAACATAAGGGAGTGCAATGGTCGAGCTGGAACAGAGATGGAGTGGGAGAGCAATGAAAGAGATACCATGATAGAGGGAGACATCATGGGGATAGGGAGAAACCAAGTGCTAGGGAAGTTCCCAGGAATCCAGAAGGATGACCCCAGCTTAGACTACTAGCAATAGTGGAGAGGGTACCTGAACTGGCTTACCCCAGTAATCAGATCAATGAATACCCTAACTGTCATCATAGAGCCTTTCTCCAGTAACTGATGGAAGCAGATGCAGAGATCCACAGCCAAACACCAGGCCGAACTCCAGGAGTCCAGTCAAAGAGAGAGAAGAGGGATGCTATGAGCAAGGGGCATTAGGATCATCATTGGGAAATCTATAGAGACCACCAAACCAAACTAGTGAGAACTCATGAAATTTAAATCAACATCAGTGGAGCTACTACTAGTTATTTACATAGTTTTGTTTGTAGGATGACTGGTTGAGTTAGTGAAAAATTGGTAAACACAGAATTGTTTTTACCAATTACCAATTTACCAATTGTTTAGTTAGGCATTTTGTTGATGTAGCCAAAATGCCTGGCATTTTGCTTGTAGGATGACTGGTTGAGTTAATGAAAAATTGGTAAACACGGAATTGTTTTTACCAATTACCAATTTACCAATTGTTTTAGTTAGGCATTTTGTTGATGTAGCCAAAATGCCTGGCATGAACAACTTATAAGAGAAAGATTTATTTTGGCACCTAATTTTATAAGGTCCATTCATTCTGAGATTGCTTTGCCCCATGAACTTGGGTGGACCTTCATAGTGTGTGGTATGTGGTGGAGTAGAGTTCTTCATGCAGAAAAAAGGTGGAGAGACAGGTGGGAGCTGTCAGGGGCAAGATATATGTCCTACTACATGTAGCTAGATATCACCTCCTAAAGTTTCCAGAATCCCACATGAGTACCATCACCTGGGTTCCAGGTTTCCAGCTTATGGGCCTTTTTGGGGGCATAGTTCATATGTGGACCATAATACTAAATAATTAGTTCTAAGCAATAATAAATGATCAGAAAATTAAAAGTTTTCAAAATAATAACCAGGAAAGATGTCTTAGCTGGAGTATTCATATATTATTACATTTACACATAATTACATTACAAGAAATGAGCTAGCATTTATTTTACCACAATGCTAGGCACCTCTGCAAGAGTGCGCTCTTCATTCTTCCCTGAAATTTGGAATTTGGTTCTAGATAATTCTATTTTTTGATACACTTCCAAAAACTTTAAAATAAAGCTGTTTTATAGTTTGACTTTTCTAAATCAAAACAAAAATTTTTATTATTGTAATTTAAATTGGTTTTACTGGTTTGTCTTTATTCTCTGTTGAAATCTTAGTTGTTAAGTCTACTTAAAATTTTGCTTTAAAGATTTTATCATATTTCTAATATTCTAATTCTTCTCCATCAAGTATTAATGAGTTTTATCTCAAGTAGTTTGTGTTCACTTGGATAGATGTTTGGGAGAAATAATTTAATATGCATTTTAATATGGTAACAAAAGGGCACTCACTTTTATGTACAGATTTAAGAAATCCCTAAGTCCTAAAATGTGTAAGATGTTGGTTTTAGCTGTTTGAAACATCCTTTGTTTCTAAAATTCTATTGTAGATGTAACCAACCATCTTTTTAAATAAGAAACACAGAACCAATGCAAAGAAGAAAGCCAAGAGCTCAGAGCTAAGAGCTAAAACCTTACCCTTCCTCCTGCGGTGGTCCTACCTCTCCAAACCAGAGCTACCTTGTGTTAAAGTCTTTATATAGAGTTCCTCTTCTGCTTTCTCATTGGTTGTAAACCCAACCACATGACCGCCTCGTCACGGCCTGTCTGTATAGACCTCCAGGTTTTCTATGATTGGTATTGAGATTAAAGGCATGTGTATCCAATACTGGCTGTAACCCTGAACACACAGAGACTTACCTAGCTCTGCCTACCAAGTGCTGGGATTACAAGCGTATGCCACAACTGCCCTGCTTTCCTATGGCTTGCTAATAGCTCTGACCCCCTGGCAACTTTATTTATTAACATACAAATAACATTTTAATACAAAGAAAATATCACCATATTCTATGAAGAAAAGTTTCACAATTTTAGATGCCAAAAGTAACCAGATTTTTACCGTGAACATAAGAACAGAACTACCATATGGTAAGATACCTTGCTCAGCTTTGGTCCTGCCTCAGCTTGGTATGCCAGACTTTGTTGACTCCCCATGGGAGGCCTTACCCTCTCTGAGGAGTGGATGAGGGGTGAGGTGGGAGGGAGGTGGAGGGGAGCAGGAGAAGGGGAGGGAGGGGGAACTGTGGATGGTATATAAAATGAAAAATAATTTCAAATAAATAAAAAATAAAAAATAAAAAATAGAACTACTGTGTAATTTATATACAATGCAATAAAATTTAGATGGCTATAGGATTTTGGATAAGTGCTATTTTTGTTATTTCAAAAGCATAACAGGATGTTTGACATTAGTCAAAGGATACATACTGTTGAAGAACATTAAACAGAAGTCAGAGTATGTATCATAACATTTTTATATCAGCTATTACAAACTCCATTAACCTCTGCCTTGTCAAACAGGTCAATCTTTCCTCTGGCATACATTGTTATCTGATCATGAGGTGAGCTTGTCTGTGGGCTGAGCTTTATAGGAGTTTGTAGAAAGAAGTTGAACATAAGGCTTGCCTTGAGTCGAGGCATCTTAGATGGGTGAAATTTTATTTAAGCACACAAATTGATAGAGCAAGTGATTCAGAAAATAATGTAAAAGAACAGCAGCACAGGACATCCTTCCTGCTGTCATTTCATGTCATAAAACCTTAATTCACCAACAGAAAAAAGTGAGTCCAGTTTTCTCTTCACTTGCATATAAGGTTTTCTTATGAACAGAAAAGAAGAAAACTCTAAAAAATTTTTAATGAGAGCTGAGAGGACTATACATAAAAGTTAAAATTCATATATATATATATATATATATATATATATATATATATATATATATATATAAAATGATGAGGTTGTATCCTGGGGCAAAGGAGATGCAATTAAAATGGGAAAACAATAAACTCCTTGCTCAATGGGTAGTTAGTAAAAAAGGCTATTTTTTCCAGGTTATTTTCCACCCTAATTTGCCAAGTGGGAAGCAATATGGTGCTTTTGGACATGGATTATAAATGGATAAATATCTATGCTGATATTTCCTCCAGAATTCAAGCCAACTTATTCAGAAGTAAGGTCATGTCAACACCTGGAGGAGACCCTCTTGAGCCAAGTTTAACTCTATGTTTAGAAACTAGCCATGCCCGCCTAGAGCTGTCCAGCTAGAGACAGATTGTGGGTGATCTTCTAGTCAAAGCCTGTATTAGTTGACAGATTTTCACTAAATATAGTTATCAGTAAAATTTCCCCAATCAATTTTTGGTGCTATCATTTATCCTGAGGTTGAGAGAAATATCTTCAATAAAGTACCACTGATGGAGCCCAGTTATCCATGATGATGGCAGTGACTCTAAGACCATAAAAGAATTTCCAGTGTTTGGAATAAAAATAAATGGGCATGAACATTATTTTCCATTCAGTCATTATTATCTTCTTTGGATTAAATGTTACAATTTCTCTTTAGATCTGTTTCTTTTCATGATTTTGCTCAAAAGTTGCCTTTTTTCCTCCCCAGTGGATTTGCTTCCCAGAACAAATAAGATTTCCACTAACCACTGCCGTCAGCCTGGCTGGTTCTTGAGCAGAGGTCTCAATGGCTCCTTATACATACTAATTTTCAAAAGGTAGCAAACTAGTTTCTGGATCAGAGAGAACTTGGAAACTAGAACAACACATCTTACATTTTGATTGATCTACATCTCATACACCTCTTCATCCAGCCTATTAATCCATTGCTTCTTTACAGAATAAACAATGAGAGGGAATGCCATGCCATTTTGGAAGAGGTTGTAGCTACATAAGAAAACTTAGTGAACAAGTTTTCAGCATACACTAAGGTCATTTGGACTATGTATTGGTGGTTTAAAACAAAACTTAGTGAACAAGTTTTCAGCATACACTAAGGTCATTTGGACTATGTATTGGTGGTTTAAAACTAAATACATTTGACTAGTCAAAAGAGAAAAATGAAAATGAGGCTAAAAAATAAGAGAGAACTTCTAGTGCAGATGAGCTCAACTGATTTTAATATAACTGTCCCCCTTTCTGCACCACAGTTAATGAAAAACTGGGCAGCCTCTGCTTCTGAAAGTTCCATTAGCTCCTGTGTTCTTTGAGCAGCCAATTACTTTATTGAAACAGTGATTGGAAAGTGTTTTAGTGTCTAAATAATTTTTCTAAGTTTATGCACAGTGCTGAGTCCTTGTTTAGGAAACCAGAGAAATCTTGTTTTAATTTTCTCATTCTTCCTCCCTCATTTGGTACTGAACTTAGAGCAGGCACATTCTTACTGAAGAATACACTGAACACTTGACTCAAACATTACAGACAATGCTTTTGTCTTCATAGTCTCCCATTCTACATGTGTCAGTGGCATTTTCTAAGGGCTGTCTGCAGAGGTCTGTTCTTAGTTAGAGCTTCTATTGCTGTGATGAAACCATGTAACCATAAACCAAAACATAAACCAAAAGCAAGTAGGGGAAGAAAGGGTTTATTTGGCTTACATATCCTTGTCATAGTTCATCACTCAAACAGAGAAGGTACCTGGAGGTAGGAGCTGGTGCAGAGGCCATGAAGAAGTGCTGTTTACTGGCTTACTCAACCTGCTTTCTTATGGAACTGAGGATCACCAGCCCAGTGTTGGCGCCATCCACAATGGGCTGGGCCCTCCCACATCAATCACTAACTAAGAAAATGCCCTACAGGCTGGATCTTACAGAGGCATTTTTCTCAATTAAGGTACCCTGCTTTTAGTTGACTCTAGCTTATGTCAATTGACATAAAACTAGCCAGGACAATTAATTGACTTTTGTCAAATTGATATACAAACATGTCACTGTTAAGCCACAAGTTTTCCTTTCTTGTTGGTCCCCAAAATCACATATGAATATCAACATTACAATACAAAGTCTGTTTTAAAAATCCAAAGTCTTTGTAAAATTCCAAAATCTCCTTAAAAGTTCAAAGTATCTTAACTGGGAAAATCAAAAATAAGTTAAATACTTTTTTTACTTCAAGAGGGAAGAACAAGGGCATAGTAGGAATCTGAACAAAATAAAACCAAACTCCCAAACTCTAAATGACTCAACATCTAATGTCTGGGATTCACTCATGATCCTCTGGGCTCCTCCGAAGGGTGTGGATCACCTGAGGGCTCCACCATTTGCAGCACACACAGCTTGTTTCTTAGGCTCAGGGCAGCTCCAATCCATGCATGCTGCTGTCTTTCGTGGTCATCCATGGCACTAGAATCTCCAAACTGCTGGGTACTCTTGCTGTAACTAGGCTGCGCTTTCACCAATATCCTCTTCTGGGCTCTCTTCATGGTGCCAACCCTCAATTTTCTCCACGACCCCTTCAATTCTGGGGCTTTGACTGCTACTGAGGCTCCACCTTCTCAATTGATTATCCTGGCCTCTCACAGTGCCAAGCCTTGGCTGCTTTTCATGACCTCTTCACGCCTTTAAAACTAGTACCACCTGGGTGGTTCTTACACTACCTAGTTTGGCCACCAGCTCAAGGTACAAATTTAGCTGCCTCTGGAACACGGCTTCTGTGTGCTCTCTCTGAGGAAACACTTCCCAAAAGATCTCATCTCAGCGATGATGGGCTCTTCTTAATGATTGCTAATTTCTCAGCTTCAACAGACCAGCATCAGTTGTCCCAGTAAAGCAAAGGTTTCACTTCGCTGGTGCTGGTCTCTTGTTGAAAATTGCTGACTGAGCAGCTCCAGCTGAGCAGACACCACAGATTCTTCACACAAATGGTCCTGTAGAGTCTTCACTTCCCCCTGAAGCTTTACAAGTCAGGTCTTCATTATCTATACTGCTCTCAACATTCTTACCTTCCAAACTCCTACAGAACATCCCACCGAGCTCTCAATATTCAATGGCTTTTCTAGCCCAAAGTTCCCAAGTCCTTTCATTATCCTCCTCAAAATATAGTCAAGTCTGTCACAGCAATACTCCACTCTCCTGGTACCAATTTCTGTTTTAGTTACGGCTTCTATTGCTGTGGTGAAACACCATGAACTAAAGCAAGTTTGGGAGGCAAGGGTTTACTTGGCTTATATTTCCACACCATAGTCTATCTTTGAAGGAAGTCGGGGTGGGAACTGAAATAGGTCCGAAGGGAAAAACTATGTAGGAGAAAGAGGCCTTTGTAGACTTGCACTTCAGTGTACTTGAGGATTGTTCCTTCCCATCATTGTCCATGTGATCTTGATGATAATAATTCAATACAAGAGCAGAAAGTGTGGACGCTTGTGCTCTAAGTCTTGACTGTGACAAACATGTGAAGCATACAATGTAAAGGGAAAATACGGTTTTCCTGCTTATGGTCTCAGATATTACAGTCTGTTGTGGCAGAGGGAGGGTGACAGAGCAGAGGAGCACACATCATGGTGGCCGGAAAGCAGAAACAGAGAAAGCCTGTAGTAGCTGGCTTTCTCAGCTTCACCTTCACCCGGGGCCCACAACCTGCAGAATGTGCCACCAACATTAGGGGCAGTTCTTCCCGGCAGCTGCTCTGTCTCTGGAAACCTTGACAGCCATTCCTCAATCTAATAAAATCTACAACCATGATTATTTATCACAAAAGGGCCTTATATGAATTGGGGCTTGAAATTTTAGAAGCCATTTAGTGTTTTAGTGTCTAAGTTTTTATATCTACAAAATGGAGATAATCAGACTTCAGAAAGTTGTTGAGTTAATAGAGAAAATTAATTTGTACTAAAGATGTCAAATTATGCCTGATCCATTGAAATCCTCAGGAAGTATTGGCTGTTCCATTTAATCTTTGCATTTGAAGAGATCGTAGCAATCTCTGGGGCTTACTTGCCCAGTGTGCAGCACACCCTAAATTAAGCACACATAATGCTACTTTCTCTCCTGAGCCCTGAATGTGCTCTTTCCTCTACGTGAATTCTTCTTCACCAGCTCTCATTCAAACTCAATTTTAAAAGGGATTCATTAAAGAAAGCTTTCCTGGCCATGCATTTTAAAATTACTATTGCCTATTATCTGTTGCTTTTCTTGTTTTCACTCCTCATAGCACCATTTATTGGAATTTAATTTATTTTATAGTTTACACATTTGTCTCTATTCTCCATATGTAGCTAAAGTTTTCCTGCCTGGCCCACAGTCAGGACAAATCTCTCTCACCTACCAGTCCCACAGCCGCTTAGACCCGACCAAGTAAACACAGAGACTTATATTGCTTACAAACTGTATGGCCATGGCAGGCTTCTTGCTAACTGTTCTTACAGCTTAAATTAGTCCATTTCCATAAATCTATACCTTGCCACGTAGCTTGTGGCTTACCGGCATCTTCACAGGCTGTTTGTCATCATGGCAGCTGGCAGTGTCTCTCTGACTCAGCCTTCCACTTCCTAGCTTTATTCTCCTCCTTGTTCCGCCTATACTTCCTGCCTAGCCAATGGCCAATCAGTGTTTTATTGACCAATCAGCAACACATTTGTCATACAGAACATCCCACAGCATCCATACATATTAAAAATAAATGAAATTAGAAAACAAGCTTGTTTTGTATGTGTATATATCTGTATATGCACATAGACATATAAAGAAATACTGATAAATAGTAATTATTAAAAATTGCAACATTATCAGAATTTTAAGAACAACAACAACTCTTACTACATTGGCTTTCTTGAAAAAAGTTGAAGAAATACATGTCTTCTGGAAATTCACAGAACAATATTTACCTGCTTTTCCTTAAATAGCCCTGTACAAGACTTAATATTTTATAGTCTTACTGATCATTTTTGACACACTCTATAGCTCTATTATACTTGAATTAGAATTTAACATAACTGAAGTTTATCTAAGACACTGTCTAAAACATGATCAACTGGCAGGTAGATTTCCCCTCCTTACTAAGGAATTTGAGCTTACTGGGTTCAACTTCTTCCTCAAGCATGCACATGTACCTCAGCTTCTTCATAGCTCTTATTCTTACCAGCTAGCTGCTTGCCCATAGCAAAGAGGAAAATGAAGAGAAAATTATTTGGTGTCCTATATTTATTTAAGATTCCCTAGCAGTAACTGAATACTCTCAAACATATGTATAAACTTGAAGTCAATTCAATATCACTGATGTTTATTGTGTAGGCACAGCACACTTAGATGTCAAGAATGCAAGTAAGTGACAGTTCATCTTTATCCTTTATAAGGAGAATCCAATAGGATAATTACATACATTTAAAAAGTAACTTAGCCATGTTACCCATATATATTCTGCTAATGAAACCACCATTTAAAAACCATGAAGATACAATGAGGTGTCATATAAATAAATAACCTTTATTACACAGGAACTTCATACATAGTGACTAACAAAACTTTTAAAATGGAAATAATTTGACTCAACATTTAAATCTGGCTCTTGAAAAATTCTTTCTCTGGCTGTACTTTGTGGTTTGGAGTAGAAGAAAGCATAGAAAAAAAGTACAGAAGTGGAAAAGTCTATGGTACATTTTGGAATCAGCAAGACACATGGTAAGATGAAGCTCATGTTCTGAGAAGGGCAGGGTCTGACCTGTTAAACTAGGCCTGTCCAAGTCATGTGAGACATTTCAAAGCAAGTAACACCAAAGACAATTCATCTTAGAAGCATTTACTAACCAAAAATAAATATGCTAAGACTATTTGGTAGTTCTTAAAATAGACAGTAGTAACTACATAAGTATTTTACTGATAATACCAATTCATACTAAACTATTCCAAGATCTTTATTTGCTTGGAATGCTGGTTCCTCACACTAACTATTGTTTAGACTCCTTACAAATTAATGTTGTTATGATAAGGAAACTGTATTTAATGTCAGGGCTCTTTTGGTTTGGATTTTTCATTGCCTGCAGAGAAAGGACTTGGAGTGGCCAAGTGCTCCCACACATTACAAGGACTAGAACTTGACCATGTGGTAAGAAATCTCTGATCAGAAGGCTGTTATGCCATTTGAAAGAGCATAAGTCAGTCAGACTTTGGCAGCAAGACCTACATTAGGCAGACATGTCATAGTCAAAGTGTGCTTGTTCACATATAGTGAGAGTTTTGAGTATTGTGTTCTCATTTGAATAAACTATAGAGACAAATATTTGAGAATTTGACGCACATTTATCAACACAGTAGACTTTTGAATTGTAAGAGCTATTAGGGAGTGATTACTTGGTAAAGAGAATTGTAAAAGACTATTTTCATGAGTTCAAAAGTGCTCTAATAGCATTTAGCATATAATACACTCCACATAGCTTATAATTTGAACAATTCTGACATAAGTATGTATCTTTAGGGTGATCACAGAAATCAAGACAAAGAACATACTTACCACTCCCAGGACTTCCTGGGCACTTTCATGGAGCCTCCCTTAGTCTCCACCTCCATTCCCAAGAGTCCCCTGGCACCATAAATTAATGTGTCTCTTACTAAACTGGAATATAAGTAGAATCATAACCTTAACTTTGGACATGGAAGGATGAACCTGAAAATAAGCTGAAAAAGACAGATCAAAATATTAATTATCAGAAGTTTATAAAATCAGAGATTCGTGGATAATCTTTATACACAATTTCCTTCAAGAGAAGATTTTATTATCAGTTTTATGAGCCTTCACAGTTAATCTTACAGGATCCCTAGTGAGTCCTTCTTCTACTTCCTCTAATAAGTCCTCACCTTCCATATCACTACCATTCATTAGATCACTTGACCTAACTGTTTCTGGAATAGCCATCACAGACACACCCAGTGCTGTACTGTTACAAACTCCTAGGCATCCCTCAATCCAATCAATGTACCAATCAAGATTAACTGTCACAAGTCTTCAGCAACTAGAGTAGTCTTTACTAAAAATACTGCCAACTTTCAACATAGATTACCCACCTCTGTTGCTTTCTCCCACTAGGGATTCAATTATGCATATTTCTAAAATTCCTATGACTGTCTGATGAGAGGAAGCCCATAAATATGTATTGCAGATAAACTAACTTATTTGAAAATATGTAATTGGATAAAGATTAATTTTCACAGACTTTGTGAATCGTGTTGGAAAACAGAAATGAAAGATCCAAGGATCTTTTTTTTTTTTTGGTATTTATTTCAATTTTTCTTTATTTGAGGTCTAGGCAGGAGGAAAAATAGACAGGAACACAAGGACTGTTGAATTGGGAAGTCTGGCATGCCCGAGGTCATTTGGAGTTTCGTCAGCATAAAGTACTCATGACTCTGAAGACACAGAACCAAAACATTCATAGCTGAGAGTCCATTATCAGGCACTAGAGTCCCAAACCTAAGACTCTTAAGGACTTTTGATTCCACTGGAAAAGCATGTGTGACTAAATTAATATTTATGAGTTCTGACAGAACAAAATGCTTATTTACCAGTTCATACTAGAGTCTCATCATTGTGGAAAGAATGGGCATACTTCACTTATGTTCCCTCTTCTCTTGTCCTATCTTAAAATTTCTGGATTAACAGTGGTACAAAATTACTCTTCATACAGAGACAAAGTGTAGTGAGTCTGTAGTGTGGCATGATAACTATCCTCTCTCCCTACCTCTCTCCCTACCTCTCTCCCTTTCCTTGTCTCTCTCTCTCTCTCCCCTCTTCCTGTTCCACCTCCTCTCTGCTCCCCTTCTCCTCCATCCTCGTTCTTTCCTCTCCCCCTCCTTCCTCCTATCTTTCTTCCTCTAGAATCTAGAGCCTATATCAACCTTTCCCCTCCTTCCTCCCTCTATCTTTCTCCCTCTATCTTTCTTTGATCTAAAGACTAGA
The DNA here is from genome assembly GCF_949786415.1 of Peromyscus eremicus. NCBI lineage: Eukaryota > Metazoa > Chordata > Mammalia > Rodentia > Cricetidae > Peromyscus > Peromyscus eremicus. The sequence goes on along the minus strand of NC_081417.1, from coordinate 33,087,455 downwards.
TCAACCTCATCTACTCTTCCTCCCCCTATCTTTCTTCCTCTCGAATCTAGAGCCTATATCAACCTCACCCACTCCATCCTACCTCACTTTTCCCTCTTTTTCTCCCTTTCCCCTTCTCCCTCTTTCACTCATCTTCCCTTTCTCCTTTCCCTTTTCTTTCTTTCCAGGCTGTTTTGATATCAGCTACTCTGTTCCACCCTCTGTTGTGATTGACAGAAGCCTCTGGAACATTGAGTTTAGGTAAAGTCTCTTTTAGGTTATTTCTGACAAGTATTTAACTCACAGTGTTGAAGGAATAACTAATCTTTACTATAACATGTGGTTCCTATAACAGTATTTGTTCTATCCTCAATATACACTTAATGAAAACTGAATAAATGGGTGACAAACAGTAGTTTTAGCCTATTCCGGTGAAAAGTTACCTTCAGGATGAAAATATGTCGCTTTGGTATGAGTGCCTCTACTGTCACTTCGAGTGCTGTGGTGAGTTGTGCTAGGGTCTGTATATGTACCACAAGCATTATTCTCTACTGCATTAGTATTGAGAAGTGAGACTTTGTTAGATATGATAATATTGACATGGACTGGCATCTTGAAAGGATTAGCATCTTATAAACAGGCTAAAGGGAACTAACAGACTCCTTTTCTCATTTTGCTCTTTGTTGATCTCGAAAGCTCCCTGTGGTCTCATAGCCCCCTGTTACCTTCATCTTGAATTTCTCAGGCTTCAGAACTGTGAGAAAAGAAATTCATATTACTCATAAATTACTCAATATCAGATATTTTGTGGTATCAACAAAAAATTCAGTATGAGAGGACACAAATTCAAGAGGTGTGGGAGGTGTTGGGATTGTACCTTCTACCTGGGAAGCTCATGAGAGGGACCAGGGATGCAGATACTGTGGTGCTATGAAGGATGGAGCCAAAGAGCCCAGGAGTGTAGCATGGCCCTCACGTCCCAGGAGAAGATCTGGAAGTAATATTCCCTCCATCAGTGGAATACAACATCAAGGAAGACATATAAAGATGAGAATGACATCTTAAAATATTTTTGTGACAGCTGGAAGCCACATCATAAACAGATTCTGGATGTTTAATGATTATTTAATGATTACAGTTCCAAAGGAGTTGGGGGGAAGCTATTAAAATTAAAGCAGTTATACTACCTAATAATACTTAAGAGTCATTGAATACTTCCTTTGTTTGTGACATAGGTAAGGGTTCTAAAATATATTACATATAAACAAAGTCGTATTTCTATGCTTGTTTTAATCTCAGTTAAACCAAGGCAGAGAGATATTGAGTGACTAACTTGCTTAAGGTCAAAGAGCTGGAAGGTATGGGGACAATATGTCATTCTCCAAAAGAATACAAAATGTAGTTTTAGCTATACATTTAAAGTTGTTGGAAACATCATAAGTATATGTGTACTCCTATGCACTTTGCAGCAATGTTCACAAAAGCTGAGACACAGAATCAATACAGGAACCCATTAGCAGGAGACTGAGTAAAGAAAATGTGTCATGTGTATACACAGAAGAATATTCCTCATTCTTAAAAAGGGGAAATGCTATAATTAGGCACAATGCAAGTGACTATGGAGAACAATATGCTAGTTGAAATAAGCCAGGCACATGAAAACCAATTCCCCATGATCTCACATATGTGGAATACAGAATAGATGAACTTAGAGGAATGGGTAATAAAATGATGGTTAGAAGAACTAAAGGTAGAGATTGGGAAGGAGGAACTGAGGACTCCTTGATCAAGGGTATAAAAACAAGGAGATAGGGAGGATTTGAGAGGAGCTGGAGGAGGAGAAAACATGATCAACATATATTGTATGAAAAAAATTTAATGATAAAATAAAATAATTAAAAAGCCTCTGATAGATGGGAGGAATAGACTCCTAGGTGTTTTATATAACATAGTAATTAAAGTCAACAATAATGGATATTTCAAATGAATATTATAACTTTTAAAAGACTTCATAAACTACAATAGGTAAGATGATATATGCATTTATTGCTAGATTTAATCTATATATCTATCTTTGTATTATACATGTGTCAACCAAAGCATCACATTGAGCTCCATATACTTGTGGATTTTTCAATAAAAGATAATCAGTAATAAAAATTTTATAGATGAAAAATAAAAATGAATAGACTCTGCAAATCATGACTAAAATAAAGATGAAGGGAAGGTTTGACCATACGCACCATAGTCAAATAATTTAAAAACTATACAGAGCACACACACAACAACTTCTAAATTGAAGACTAAAGATTCCAAAGGGGAGAGAGGGAAGAACAGGGGAGATCATATGTGCCAATTGAAATGAGCTTTTACTAAATCATTTGGAAGAACAAGTAAAATGAAATGAAATATATTAAAAACTAATTACAGAAAATGCAGAACTGCATAAATGACAGATGGTAACCTACTTCCCCCCCCCAAATTTCAATCCTGCTGTACCAGATCCCATGAATAAATGCCAAACTATAAAAATTAGGAATAGGCAAAACTAGTGGATGTTGTGCAAATATCCAGATCATTTTTTTCAAATGTTTTGGGTTTGGCAAAACCTTGCAAAACATTTTTCCAAGCCATTTTTCCCTTAATTTTTAAATCCTCATCTATTTCAGGGGAAACATAATACGTATGTTTCTGATTCATCTACACTTAACTCATCAAAACTTCATTTGGTAAGAGTTATCTTATGGCCAAAGCCCTCTTCCACTGTGAAGTAGTCATGGGTCACTGAGTTCCAATGGCATTGGAAGGGCAGGCTCCGGATCTCCTCTAACATTCAGCAGTGCCAGTTTTAACTTGCAAAGGCCAAACAACTACTGGTCAATCGGCAGGGGCTCCACTTCGGAGGAAAGTACAAATGAGTCATGGCCTTGTTTGAACCTATGACCTGTGCTGTCTCTTGATAGTTATGTGAGGATAAAGAGAAAGGAAGTAGAGAAAAAGATACATTTTATATGAAATATTTGTGCTCATGTATATTAAAATACAGCCAGCTATAAGCTATCTAAAGTGTGCAAAGTCAAACCCTTGGGAAAAAACTAGCAATTTACTTTATTTTCCTAAATTTGCCCAACACACACAGGATATGTATTCGCTCTATACTTAGAGATTTAACCCAGTGTCAGGTGCTAAGAATTCAGAATTCAGTGTATTCTGATTAAATCAGAGAGTTGTGTAAGAAAGACAGTGAACACATTTTTTTTTAAAAAAAGTTCAAAATGGGTATCAGGTGTCTATTTTTTGACCTATTAGAACATTATTCTCATTAAAAATCTGTTCCCGTGGATGGAAAAATGCAGACGGAAGGGGTAAGAGATTGGGAAAAGCTTAACCCAAATGAAGGATGTATGAAAAAGCTATATAGAAACCTATGATCTTGAAACCACAGTAAAAAATTATAATCAAGGGAGATAGTAGTTCACAGGTGACATGAAAGAACAGGGGTGAAAACTATAGGTCGAAGGTGTAAGTGAGTATGGGGGCAGGCTGATAAAGGAGAGCAGAGGGAAGAGGATAGGTAACTCAAAACTGAAACTGTATGAGGAAGTCTTAGAGAAGACTACTAGTTTGTAAGCTAATTAAAAAATTATATACAAATGAACTTGAGCAGAAGTACCCTTCATAGGTGGACAATGTTGCTTTCAAAGTATGGATTACTTAACGAAAACCCCAGGACCAGGTATTATATACCTCTCTACCAGTTACTTGTCAGGAAAGCCCAAAGGCTATTGACATTTCTTATACTTGTCCACTGTAACTAGATGGTGAGAACCTACTGCTGAAAACAGTCTGAGTGCAGGCCACAGAGAAACCAGCGTCATCTGAGCAGGACACTCTCCCTCTGCTGACTTGCTCACATAGTGCCAGAAGGTACTTTGTAAAGCAAAATAATAGGTTTCATAAGTAGGGATTTAGGATGTTTGCCATTTCAAACTGTAGCATTTTGTATGTGCATGTAAGCACAGATAATACATAGCACTCACTGTGTGGTCTACAGTGGTCTTCTCAGTAGTGTTGCATCTATGCTGTAGAGTGGTGTGTATATTCTTCTGGAAATTCTGGCTCCTCCATTTCCTCTGGCCACTCCTCTGTGACCTCTCTTGGTTGGCCACTCCCTCTGACTGCTTTCTATATGTTGTGTTTTCCATTTTTCCTGCCCTATTACTTCATTTCTCTTTCCAGATGATCTTAACTATTCCTTCAAATCATTGAATAATTGCTATTTTTAACCTATAGTTTCCCTTCCTTCTCATCATGTAGATTAAAATCCCAACTACCAAATTTTATCCCCAGGTTTTCTTAAAACACATATCTATTTAATTTTTTCTGATGTTTTGTATGTTCCTTTCCCTAAAGTCTGCCTGCCTCCCTCCCTCCCTCGTTCCTTCCTCCGTTCCTCACTCCCTTCTTTCGTCATTCTTCCCTTCTTCCTTTCTTCCCATCTTCTTTCTTTGCTTGTCTCCATTTTTCACTGTCTCTCGCATCTATAAATCAAAAAGAAAGAAAGAAAGAAAGAAAGAAAGAAAGAAAGAAAGAAAAAGAAAGAAAGAAAGAAAGAAAGAAAGAAAGAAAGAAAGAAAGAAAGAAAGAAAGAAAAAGAAAGAAAGCAGGCAAGAAGGGAGGATCTTAAAAGCCAAGTGTAAGCAATACACAGTAACTTCTGGAGGCAGTAACTCTTGTCAGTTGTTTAGGTATTTGTCCACATTCAGTATAAATGAGTGTGTGTGTGTGTGTGTGTGTGTGTGTGTGTGTGTGTGTGTGTGTGTGTCACTTTTGGCACAAATGATAACATACTGCACATAACCTTTTTCATTTCACTTTTTGTCATTTAATATATTTTAGAAATTAATCCTTATCATAAAAACAAACTGACACATGATTCGTGAACATAAAAATACACTTGTCTAAATATATACACTTTGAAACATTTTCAGGATTTTTAAATGCATAAAACAAATATCAAAACATAATTGATAACATTCTCACTGTGTCCATTTGTATTTTAAATGTGTGGAAGCAAAATATCCAGTTAAAGATGTAAACATAGAATTTAGTGGTTATTGTTTAATTATTTCCAAACTGCAACTACATCCTGATCAAATTTTATTTATAATTTTTATGTTTACATGTTGACTAGAGGAAAATGATGTTCTAGGGTACATTTAGCTTAGATTTCTCATCTTATAGATCATCTGTGAGATTAATTTAAACTTCAAATGCCTACCTGTTTTCCTCTTTGATGGTAGATTTCTGCTTCCATATTTGCATAACTTTTCTATACTAAATCCACTAGTTCTTATATTGAATGCTTTTTAAGTTTTTTCAGTTTATCTCTTATAATCACTATCTATGTTTTTATTGTGTTAATGCACTTAATTTTGCTCGCTTAAGTAGTTTTGGTACCAATGTGGAGGGATGTGTCAGGTTTTCTGTTTTGCAATATTTAGAGCTACAATAAATAAAATGAGTTACATACTAAATAAAATGAGTTACATACTTTTGAAACTTTGATAGGAACTACTTCTTCTGCCTCTTGAGGCCATCGTCTTCAGGAGCAATAACTTGTTAGATACTTTTTCTCACTATTTGTATTATTCATTTCCCAGCTCTTTCTGGGTGATGTAGGCAGGGAATTTTCACTATAATTCAAACTTTCAAAATTAATTACATAATCCAAAAAGGCCAATATTGTCTATTTCTCTGAATACTTGAGTATCTATGAACCAGCATTTATATTTTGTTCTTTTGTTATACAATATATAAAATATGATTTAATTAGCTACATCCTTTTTAATATTTAGTGTGTCTGTATGTGTGTATATCTGTCTGTCTGTCTGTCTGTTTTGGTCTGTGTCTGTGCCTGTGAATATTGGCCAAGGTGTATGTTTGGATATTGTGGTGGTCTTAATGAGAATGTCTCCCATAGGCTCACATATTTGAATGTATGGTCTCCAGTTGATAAACTGTTTGGGACAGATTAGGTGGTGTGTCTTTTTTGGATTAGATGTGTTTTTGTTGGAGGTGGTGTGTTGCTGGGAGTGAGATTTGAATTTTCAAAAGCTCATGATAAGCCCAGTCTTTCTCTCTGCCTGCTGCCTGTGGATCAGGATGTAAAGCTCTCAGTTACTGCTACAGCACCATGCCTGCCTGCTTCCCACCATGATGACAAAGGACTAACCCTTTGAAATTGTAAGCAAGCCCCTAATTAAATGCTCTCTTGTATAAGAGTTGTCTTGGTCATGGTGTCTCTTCATAACAGAACAATAACTAAGAGAGGTCATGGAACAACCTGAAGGAAATGATTCTCTCCTTCCACTATGTGGAACCCAGGGATCAAACTCCGGTCATCAGGCTTGGCAGCAAGCACCTTTTTCTATGGAGCCATCTCAGTGATCTATGCACTTACTTTTTAAATGTAGATTATAATGCAGGTCTTCATACTGGCATACGTGTGTGTGTGTGTGTGTGTGTGTGTGTGTGTGTGTGTGTGTGAGTGTCAAAGTAGCTGAGCCTTTGAGAAACATCTAGACCTTGGAATTACCAAATTTGGCCTATACTATCATGTTTCAAGACAAACACTGTTGAATTACAAGACCCTTGGAGCAAAGTGTAAAAACAGGTTTGGGAAGGGTAGTAAAGAAGGAACTTTTTATCAAGAGATAAAGGGCACATTATGTGTGGCTCTAAAAAGTGAGGATGCCAGCAGGACTGTAGATATTCGTAGTATATGCTCTCAGTATTTAGATCACCATACAAGATAGGAAAATGCAAACTGAATCCATCAGAGAAGAATGGGGCATGTAGAATGGGCCTTAGTGCCAGACATTTCGCACTGACTGCGTTGATCTCTCTGTTTCATTTCTTGTTACCCTAAGACATAAACCTGAGTTAGTTCCTTCTGAACTCACAATGGACCAAGGAGCTGAAGAAATTTTGAGCTCTCTAGGTAGTTACCCAAAGGTGACCCAGCTTTAGCAAGGTCTTACTGAGTTAAAGTAAAATAACAAGTTTACACTCTCCCAGAAACTGGAATTAAATGAAATCTGATGAACAAACTCAACTCCTGAACAAATAAAGAAACCTGCCTTTAGCACACATGACATTCTGACCTTACTAAGTTTATTTTCACATTCCCCTGTTGTGGGACCACACAATGGAGAAACAGAAACAGAGTGACCACCCCCATTTTCCATTTTCAATTTTATGGTTCACTAGTCTCTCAGTATTCTGTTAGAAAATATGTTCCTTTCTCCCACTTTCAATATTTCATGAAGTGACACTGATTATATCTCAAAATTATTTCCTGAATTCTCTATTCCCAAGGCCTCCATCATTCCCATCATTAGTCCATACTATTATCGTGAAAATAGACTCAATTTTGTTTTCCTTTTGCTTACAACCCAATTCCGTTTCTCACCAAACGTGATGATGAGTTCCAGCTCAGTTTGACATCCCAAGCCCATCATCACTTGCTCTGTGGAAGTTTATCCCATCCAATGCCCTATAACCTGATCAGCAAAATCCTCATTTGTTCCTTTATTACAAAATCCTCTGGTTTTCCATGGCAGGTTGTCTGTATTAATTCTTACATTTATTTAACAGACATAGCAACCAAGTTTTATAGATTTGTTATAATTTTTTTTTTTTTTGGTTTTTCGAGACAGGGTTTCTCTGTGTAGATTTGCGCCTTTCCTGGATCTCGCTCTGTAGACCAGGCTGGCCTTGAACTCACAAAGATCCGCCTGCCTCTGCCTCCCAAGTGCTGGGATTAAAGGCGTGTGCCACCACCGCCTGGAGATTTGTTATAATTTTGTGTATTTTGGTCTGAGTGAAATGCTTATTGATTTAAAAGACTTCCATTAAGACAAACAGAACAAAGGCTCTATCTAACAGCATAAAGTCTTTCCTGAACCCCAGGAGAAGCACTTTTAACTCCCATCTGTTGCTATTCACATCCATTTCAGTGCAGTGTCGTGTGTGGTAGTGCCTGTTTTTGTGTTGTTTGATGTATATGGTTGGTTTTTGAAATGTTTGTCTGTGCACCACATGCATGCCTGGTTCTCACAGAGGCCAGAAGAGGGCATTGGATCCCCTGGAATTTGTGTAACATATGGTTGTGAACTGAAATGAGGGTGCTGGGAATTGAACTCAGGTTCTCTGGAAGAGCTGCCAGTGCTCTTAACTGCTGATCCAGCTCTCCAGCCCCCATTCCCTTTTTCCTAAGATCAAAGCACATGCTTAGAGTTCCATTCTGTTCTCAAAAGTTGCACTTTACTTATCAACTGCTTTAAGTCACGTAAGAAGGCAGCAGGATTAGAGAAATGACTCAGAAGTTACAGGCACTACTTGCTCTCCCAGAAGACCCAGTTTCTATTCTAACCACCCATAAGGCAGCTCACAAATTTCTATAATTCTAGTTCCAGAAAATGTGAGGCCCCTTCTGGCCTCTACAGGCACTAGGTATACAGAGGCACATGGTGTATGGTGTACAGAGGCACACATACAGTCAAAACATACACATAAAATAAAATTAAATAAAAAATAAAAGAGGTTGAATGTGAGCTCTGACCACTCAGAATGAGGCACTGGACCCCCTTTGTCTCAGGAATAAAAGACCACCTGAAGTCCTACCAGGTGTGCTAGCTGGCTTGATCTGCAATGGCTACACACCCTTCTGTAGAAGTAAAATATTCTATCTTGCCAAAATACTTTGGATTCTGTGGTTGTTTTCTTGATACCCTCGACCAAATCTTAGTCTCCAGAAGGAATACTTTTGGCATGCCTATATATATTTTAAATTTTGTCATGATATTATTATTTTTGACAGAAGTTTCTGAGTATGGAATTTCAAGTTGAAAACAGTTTGCTCAAAAATTTGAAAGCATCATTTACATTGCTTCATAACCTTGGTGTAGCTTTTAAAGAGATTTTTCTGAAAAGATCTAAGTCTATGTTCACCCCCAGTGTTCTAAAAATTTCTCGTAGTATCATTTAATGTTGGTTTTAAAAATATTTACTTGAGTCTTTTACTATGAAGATCCATGTTCTTGAGTCTTTGGGCATTTTTCATAACTTCTTCTTCCTCATTTCCATTCACCTTCCTCTTTCTCACACTCCCACTTGTTACTGATGGTCTCCTCTATTTACAGTCTAACCTAAAAGCATAGTTTATTTTTCCATTATTTTATAAGTATATTTTTATTTTTATTTCTAAACTATTTTAAACTTTATCTTAAATTTTGTGGATTATTTGTTGGTATTTTTATTATTATAAATTTTCACTTCTCATGTTATATATTTTACATATTTATGCATAGATGTGCTCTTAATTAATAAAATATATCTACATAATTTATTTTCCTCTTTACTCCATCCTTTCACTATATGGTGCATCTTTTTGAGAATATTAATTAATTAATTATTAATTATCTCAGGAGTGTTTTTTTATTATTTGTATTTACATCTTGGTTCCCAGTTCTGTTTTGTTTGAATGTTTTCCATCCTCTGCGATATCAAGGACTTTCCTCGAAGTTTTGCTAAGCCCTTGGCTCTTTGCTCATACTTTAAGGGGAGACATTAAAGTGGAGCTCAGAGCTCTGTTTTCTGGTGGTATTTTCCCCATGAAGATGGTCTTATGCCAGTGGGTGGTTTCTCAACTACAGACGTGATTGAACATGGCCCCAACCGGTTGGAATCCATGATGGTTAGACAACCAGACTAGTGCTTCTTTTCACCTTATAAAATTGTCAGTTAAAAGTCGAGATATTTCACTGACCTTTGTTCAGTCAGAATTTTTTTCTGCAATATGTTGTTAATATTCACAGAAACTCAAAAGATGTGTGATTCCAAAGATTTAAAAAAAAAATGAAGCATAGGTATTTAGTCAGTTTTTGATGTTGAGTCCTAGATTCAAATTCAATTTGATGGGAATCTAAACTAAATGATTTTATGCGTGGTTATATTAGCTATCAATTTCATCCATTTCTTTCCTTTCTCTTATCTGTTCTTCCCTATCTCTGTTCTCTCCTCCCTTTCTCATTCCCTCCTTTCTTTCTTTCTTTCTTTCTTTCTTTCTTTCTTTCTTTCTTTCTTTCTTTCTTTCTTTTCTGGAGATTATGCCCTGTGCATTTATTCATTTGAAGTCACAGTGTTTGACTGCTGGCACTAGTCAAGAGAAGAAAAAACTCTGGTTCTGAGGAGATGCCACACTTAGTGAAGTCCTGGCTGTGCACATATGAAAAGCCCAGCTTTATCTCCAGTACCCAAGTGAAACAGTCAGGTACAGAAGCGCACACCTGTGATCCCAGCAGGAGAAAGTGGAAACAGGAGCTCCCCTGAGGCACAGTCAGCCTAGCCTTGTTAGAAAATTCTAGGTCAGTGGGAGACTGACAATATCTCAAAAAACAAGGTGAATTGTACCTGAGAAATAGGTACCTGAGTACCTGAAATTGCACCTGAGTCTGACCTCTGGCTTCTACATGTATGTGCACACATGTATGCACACAAATGAGCAGATGATTACATGTGCAGAGAGGGAAAGAGAAAATGTTTAGAGTTAAGATTTTGTGGTGTTGAGGTTTTGTTTTGTTTTTTAATCTACCTAGAACAGTTTTGTGAAGGTTGAAATTTTATTTAATATGACTTCAAAATGAAAACAAGATGACTTTTTATTCATGTATTTTTTAGTGAGACCATTTACCTCAAATATGGTAGAATCTAAACATCAAAAAACTAAACAATTGTGTTCAATTCACAATGTAATGTCAGCTTTTGTTTCTACTTGATAGATCAACTTAAACAAGAATATGCTATTTCCATCAGAATGTTTTCTTGGTTTGTTAAAAATGGGAAATATGCACAGGGACATGAGACTAAAAACATTTACAAAATGTTTCTCCAAAATAAAGATGCTGATCTTAAGAATTAATCTAAAGCCCTACCAATCTCTGTAGAAAACTTCAGTATTCACATGAAATAAAATAACAGACCTTTGCATGGTGAGCTGGTTATTTTTAAAGACATTCATGGAGTTTACGAATCATCTTGCCCTGTCACTTAGTTCTGCAACGTCACATGGAAATTCTGCTCTCAAAGTGCTGTGGGTTTTTGTTACTTAGAATTCTGGCGACGTTAATCATATGTTTTATGGGTAGACTCAGCTTTTTCTCATCCATCACTCTATTGGCCTTCTGTCACTTCAACAGAATACCTGGAACAATGAGCTTCCAGGAAGTTTTAACATCTAAGAGAAGGCCCTTTTCATGTCTCCTTTCATGTCTCCTCCCTCTAGGCCATCTCGCTGCCCTTACTTCCTCTTAAATGCATGGCTGCTTTCTCTGATTATTATTGTTACACACATATACACGCATAAATACAATCTCCTGGGTCCATTAGTGTTCTAATATGTACATGATTTCAGGACTGACCAATTGGTATTGGATAACCATTTAGGGGGCTTGTCCCCGGGAAAGACTAATTCTCCCTCTCTCTGCAGCCTTTAGTTGGTTGTAGTTGTCTAGGGCTGGGACCCTGTGAGATTTCTACCTTCCAGGTTAGCCCATGTATTCGTATTACACTTGTTCAAGTATTGATTAGGAGCCATATTGCTGTGATATCATGAGTGATGCTTCCCAGTCATTTCTAGGACTCCTATTCTCACAACAGACTTCCTAGTCCTCTGGTTCTTATAAACTTTCTGTTCCCTCTTCCTTGATGATCCCCAAGTTTAGGTGCAGGAGTTGTGTGGTGCATGTATCTTCTGGGGCCAGGGCACCCCACAATCACTTGTTCTCCAAATTTTGACAATTGTTTTCTGCAAGCTGTCTATTACAACAAGAAGCTTCTTTCACGAGGAGTAAGGGATATACTTATCTGTGGATTTAAGAATAAATACTGAGAATATAGTCAGAAATTATACTGGTTTAGTAAAGTAGTAGTAATAATTTTCCCTCTAAGATCCATGACCTTACAAGTCTGGAATAGTGGTGTAGGTTTCCAGTACCAGGAACGATTTCCCTCATGTTGAGTGGGCCTGAAGTTCAATTAGACAGCTATTGGTTAGCACCAATATATCACAGCCACTACTGCACCTTTAGGCGTATTTTATTGTGCTGCTTGCTGTTGTGGTTCAGAGGCTTCACAGCTGGGTATTGCTTGCCCTGAACAGGTTGGTCCTAGAAATCTGACTTGGGTAAAGATAAAATGAAGAAAGGACAGACACAGAGACACATGTATAGGAAAGCAGAGATCATGGCAGTGCTCCCTGGGGTAGAGGGCACTGAATACGATTCAGAACTTCAGCATATTTATTTTATAAATTTGATTTGAAGCAGTGGGTTTATTTTATATGGCTGAAGATGGAGGTGGACTTATGGTACACAACTGAAGAAAGAGGCTGGTTTAGTTAAGAGACATCTCAGTGGGAGGTCTCTGGAGGGACCAGTCTCGGGCTATAGTCATGCTGGAGGAGGAAGTTGTGATTGGTAGGTTTTTGCACACACTGGTCAATCATTCTTAAAAATTCAAACTTGGACCAGAGAAAGGCTCTGCCATGCCTTGGAGCATCACCCTGGGAAAGTTTTGCCACTTCATGGGTTTGAGGCATTGGAGTCTTTGACATGGCTGTGCCCATGTCACACAACGCACATTCACTAGGGACTTCATCCATGCTCCACTGGATGCACATTCACTAGGGACTTCATCCATGCTCCACTGGATAGGATTAGTGATCAATTTTCTCTTCTGGCAACTTGCACAGCACCTTCTGATAATATGAAAAACAGTCCGCAGGGAGGAAGCTCTCAGATCAGATGAAGCTTCTGGACCCTGTGTCTGAAGTACATGGTGTCTTCAGTGGTTGGGACTTTGGGAAGCAACCAAAGGCAACATTGTCATGAGAGTTCCTTGGACTCTGACAAACAATAAGTTGAAGGGAGATTTGTCATGCATGGTGCTGGATTTTCCCTTTTAGAAGGAGTGGCTACCCTCTGTGTCATTGTTAGGAATAATCTATAATCTGAACTTGACAATCTGCTAAATTTAGTTTGACTGAGTTCCAATGAGCCATGGGTAGACATGTGTTTTGTTGATTAAAGAAGTTGGGTTGTCAGAAAGAAAGTCTCTCTGGTATATAAAGCTACTCAGTGGAAAACACTGTGTTTCACACTTGGATGCTTGCTCTTTTAAGAATCCTAGAAGGCAAAATTTAAGAGAAAAAATTTACTTGTAATGTTGCTATGTTATTTTACTATTGCATGTTTTGGTTGTTGTCTAACTTCCATGATAAAATTGTACATCACCATTCCAGAACATCCGAACTGTCTGCAAAGCAGAGTTGGTAAGCATGCCAACGTTTGTGGCATGAAAGGTCCATGGATCTTCTATGACCAGCCCTAGCATTTCAATCACTTAAACATCTCTGGAACTCAGCTAAAACTCTTACATTGAAAAAAAAAATGTCCTAGGAGTGAAAAATAGTCATTTATTTGTCCTGTAAAATAAAAGAATAATAAAGCCAATTCATGGTTCTTCAATAATTGTGCCTAATTCCCTAGTTTAAAATCTCCTCTCATCAATTTATGCCAGTGCTATGGTCACCAGCAGGATCTGGCAAAAGAGACTTAGATGTCAATGGCAGTTATATATTGAAAAATTCTGATTTGAAGGTGTGTAGAATTGGCATTATGTATTATGTGTCCAAAAATCACTTCTCAAAGTATTCTCCACTGACAGAAAACAAATATTCCACAATAAAACGATTCTGGGAAATGCTTTTCACATTTTCTCCATCTAGGACCTAAAATCTCAGAGATCCAGTAGAAGAAATTACTTTGATTAACTTAGTTTCTCCAAGTTTATTTCATGCATAGTCTTTTCATTTCATAAAATTGTATCTTCAGTCTAGTCATCTGGGAAACACCGACTGCTGAAAGAAAGTTGCACAAAGTCCAACAGTGTAGGGAGAAGCTATGGGGGGGGGGGCGATGTGGGACACAGGGGAAAGTGCAGGTCCATGACATGGGGGAGTGGGAACACAGTGACGGGATGGGACAGGGACGGCTGAGTTGCAGCTCGCTCATTTGAACTAGAAACTCAATCTCCTGTCTAGGAAAATGTTCTCCATTCCTGACAGCACCAAGAAGCTGAATAGTGAAATACACCCAGGCCTGAAGCAGAGAGTGAAAAGTCATGTCCTCAGAACACCCCCTCCCAAGACCTCTGAATGTCGGAGGCACAGCAGCCTCAGTGGGTCCTACAGCTGTCCTAGAGAACCAAGCCAAGCCAATGCGTGAACAAACTAGAAGTCAAACTAGCAGTGTGGTGTCACCAGGATCCCTGAGGTGACTTAAACTAGTAGTGCGGTGTCACCAGGATCCCTGAGGAGACTTAAACTAGTAGTGCGGTGTCACCAGGATCCCTGAGGTGACTTAAACTAGTAGTGTGGTGTCACCAGGATCCCTAGGGTGACTTAATTTTTCCTAGGACAACAATTTAGTGCTCTGTAAGCCAGTGTTGTTTTATGTTTGTGTGTTTTGTTTTCTTTTTTAATATTTTATATTTTCTTTATTTGAATTCATTTCTCTTTCTAATTTTACTGGTAAAATCATTTGTAAACTGCTAATTTACCTGGAAATAAAGTAAACATTGAGTGTTTGTTCATTTTTGTTTGTTTGTTTGAACTGAATTCAGAAATTGTACAGTATAGTGTGATAAAAACAGTGTATACATTTGTTTGACCTCTCCCAAACTGGTGGGTCTGTAGAAATTTTTTGAGGTAAATATGTCATTCTTGAGTTATTTGGAAGGTGAATCTTTTCCCACAGGAATTGGGTTCCCTTATGATTTTCCCTTATTAGTGAGTAAAACACAGACCTGTCCCCAGTGTATTCAGCTTAGGAGGTAATTTCACAACTATATAAGTGCAAGTTTCTTACTACATCCCTACATGTTATACTGTGAGAACACTTTTTTAACATGAAATGTGTATTTTTAGCATTAATCATATCTTTATGTACCACATGTATTGAAATAAGACTAAAATAGAGGGAAATATGTATTTCTCTCTCAACAGACGTCATAGAGTTGTTTTTTTTTTTTTAATGCTCATATTTGGGGGTGAAAACACACACACATACATGCACCCACACAAAATGAAGTCCCTTATAAGACTTTTGAAAAAAATAACCAATATAAGAAAAAAAGAAAAACAAAACAAAGCCACACCAGCTCCAATTTGAAAATCCCGTCTGATTTTCAATATAGAATGTGTGCTCATCCCCTCCGTTACCTGCATCTCAGCTGTGTTTTTCCATTTGCTGGCCTTGTAATTAGGTAGCTAACCTTGTTTTTTAAAAGGGCACTCTGCCAAAATGTGCTGAGCAAGTTGTTTGTTTCTGAGCCTTGAGGATTCAAAAGTAGCCAGGAACTTTATTATGATGACATTTTAATTATGCCTGCACTCATAGATTTTTTTCTTTTGATCTTTGAATCACTTTATGATTCTGAAGGTTAAGTTTGTGAACTTGAGGGATAATTATTTAACTAAAGAGTAATGCTGAATCCATGTCTATATATAGATAAAATTATATGAACTTGTCTCCCAGATTTTCAAAATTGTAATTTACATTTTTGCTGTATCCTAGATTTCATATATATAATTTTATCTGATTACTAAATAATTGTGAAGTAAACACTGCCCCTCCTCTAGACCCCTCCTCCTGTTTGATTTGTTTGTTTATTTGTTTTTAGAAATAGTGAAACTGAAGTGAAAGATGGGAAATGGAGTCCTACAGTCATACAAGAGGAATAGGTGGTTACTTCAGACCTAAAGCTAAGATGCTTAGTCCTCTCCTTGTGACACGAGGCCCAAGGCTTCTGGCTTGCATATGGTTGTGTTTAGACTTCCAAACTGAGAATATTTCCTAAGCTAATCATTAACTAGAAAAAAGTCTCAGGATGGGTTGCAGAAAAGATAGTTCAATAGAGTGTGGCGCTGCGGAGACTTCATTCTTAACAATTTGACTCCACAAGAGCCTACCACCAGGGCCAGCTCTGTAGCTTGAGTTTTCCTGCCTGGCCCACAGTCAAGGCAAATCTCTCTCACCTGCCAGTCCCACAGCCACTCAGACCCGACCAAGTAAACACAGAGACTTATATTGGTTACAAACTGTATGGCCGTGGCAGGCTTCTTGCTAACTGTTCTTACAGTTTAAATTACAGGTTAAAAAACTGTCATTAAAGGCTCTGTTTGTAGTAACGAGGCTGCCAGTTTTATAAGTACTTACGAATTGCCATATAGTGTTCCTTAAATTGGACAAAGTAATATTTCATGTTTTATTCCAATTTCCATTTACGAAAATGTGTGTGAATATTTAGAAAAGGTTGATATTCATTCATTTCACAGTATTTATGATTTTACAATTTTTATTCTATTCCTGTCCACTTACATTCTTTCTCCCCAAGGAATTCTAATTTTATGCAACTATCATCTCACGCACAAGAAACTTGTTTTTATTTTTATATTATTTTAACAATACTTTTCCTAAAATGACTCAGTTTTCATGGCATCCATGGACTACTCAAAGTATCTCAATAGCATAACATGAGCATAGTTTCTTCTAGGACCCTACATAATGAGACCCTGTCTGGCTTGCTTGGTCATAGCTTTCCTGTATGGCACTGTAGAGTTCACTTGGGGCAAAGAACTTGAAAACAGGCAAATTTAAAATCCACTGCATGGCCTCCAGCAAAATATTTCACTTAAGTTCTGAATTCATTCCTTATAAAAGAGGTAATATTTTTAAAGAGTTGTCATAGGCAGAACAGGAAGGCAAACGACCTTCTAATTTCAAAACTGAGAGGAAAAGCAGAGTGGACACTGATGCTATCTTTACCTACACGTGTCGCAAAAACAAAGAGGGATCATTTTCCAAGAGCATTTCTCAGTACAAAGAAAATACACAGACAGATAGGAGTACAGGACAGCAGAATGAAAGGATGTGGGTGTGCTGGAGGGCAGAGGGACTAAGAACACAGTGGGTGGCTGGAAACGGTTGAGAAATTAGATGTCCTGCTGAGTGATAATTCTAAAATAATGAGCAGTGATACAGGGTAACCTTATTGCCCCAGCACCTCATATAGTCTTTTGCACACAGGAATTCGTACTGTTTTTTAACCTTAAAAGTAAATTTTATTAAGGTCTGACATTGTTAACTCCAGTGGAAGTCTTCCAAACAGTATTTCTGGTGATTTACTGATCCAATCAACAATTTTCCATATTTTCACATGTCCTAATCAGTTATGAAATAAGGTAAAAGCCTTAGTTAAGTGGATATTTTGGTACAAGGAGAATTTATAAGGAGGATTTTATCAATTTTATGTAACAAGTGGTAATACTGGCTGGACTTAATTCAGATGTGAAGATATGCAAAGGAATACAATGAGGCATTTTGTTCAATTGTCAGAAGTCTGTTTGAAGCAAATGGCCAGACTCCTGATAATGGAAAGAGATGATTCAGCGAGAATGTGAGAGTTGGGAGACTGATTATGCAGGGTCATCTTAAAGTACGGTCACCACATAGACAATGAAAGACACGACAAACTCCTTGAAGAGTGCAAGGGTAATATATTTTATACTTCTTTATACTATTTGCCAATGCCCTATTATTTCAATAGTATTGGGAGCCCATTAAGAGGAAGCCATTACTGTGGCCTAAGAATAGACATAACATTGCAAGGTACCTAAAACATGAGTTAATCTAGGTAGGCCATTTAATCACCTGACTAATCAACCTCCAGAAAGGTTGATTCATGCTGAAGAAATGGGAGGGGTAACTATTCCCTTAATGAGATGGTATAAGCTTGTTTCCCAGAATCTCAGCCCTTATATTTGCTTTTGGAGTATCAGCCATATAGCTGTGTTAAACCTGCCCACTGTTCTGAAATATTCAGAAAAGGTGTAACTTTTCCTTTTTTTCTCTCTTTCCTCAGCATGCCTGCCTTCCCTGATGCTCTGAGTTTCCATACACTTTCTCCAACACTCCTAAATCTTCTCAACTCGAAAGTTAGTCCTCTTGGTCTTTCTCCTGGACCGCTGACAAGATTTACAACTTGCCTGTCCTGGAAATTATTTTTTTTTAATGTAATAACAATTTTGCTCAAACTTTTTCCTGAGTCCATTCTTAAATTTTTTCATTAAGAAGGCCGAGAATCCTTAGAAAGACCCCCAATTTTCTCCATAACATGTGGCTTAAGGTGGGGCTCCCCAACATTTTGGTAACACTATTAAAGTGAACTCAGTATAGTAAGTAGCCCACACTATATTGTAAGGTAACATAGCAAATGGTGCTGAGTACAACATTTTTGTTCAGTAATAGTATGTGGTAATATGTACTATATATTATATGCACCATATATATGCATGTATATATTATTATAACTGGATATGTTATACAGTAGTCTCCCTTTGGTGTGGTTTTGCTCTTCCTGGTTTTACTTGCCTGTGGCCAATAGCAATCTGAAAGTATTACATAGAAAATTCCAGGAATAAATAATTGATGTTTTAAATTACACACCATTTGGAGGTACATGGTGAGATCTTAAGTCATCTGCTCATTCCTGCCCATGAACATAAATCATCCCTTTGTTCGGAGTATCCACACTGTATGCTACCTGCCCACCTGTGTGCTAGTCACTAAACTGTTGCAGGTTTTAGATCCACGGCCACAGTGCTCGTGTTCAAGGAACCTTCATTTCATTAACGGCCCAAGGGGGGGAAATGGCGGTTCCAGAAATTCACAGACTCCAGAAGAGGCACAATGTGCTTTCTTCCATTCTCCTGATCTCACAGCCGTCACTGTGCTCAGTAGACTGCTATAAGGTATTCTGAGCGAGAAAGAGGGGTGACCTTCACAGCCTACTGCTATACTTGCTTTATTTTATTGTCAGTTTGTCCATGTCCCTAACTTATAAGTTCAGCTGTACTGAGTGTGTTATTATCTGCTGTTACAGATATCCACTGACTGTCTCAGAGCAGGAAACTGGTGTGATTTGGAGGGTATAGAGGTCACATTGTAGATCTACTCTAACAGACGTTTTTCTTCTTTAGATTCAGTTTTGCGGTTTGTCATCTTGTTTTGTTGTTGTAATTGTTGCTACCTCTTAAAAAATCCATTTAATTTCTTTATGAATATCATTGCTTAATCTCAAAAAAGGATTTCTTGCCTCACACTAATATTAAAAACAAACATGAGAAGTGAAATTACTTTAGCTTCAAAAGTGCAACATTATATAGACGCAATGATCTAGAATATCACAAAAATTAGAATAAAACTTTCTGGAGATCATTTTACACCTGTAATGATAGCAAACCTCTAGGCATACATCAGCTTTCTTCTGATGATGCACACCTATGTATAGTTTAAAACATATAAGAGTGACCTTTAGAATGATCTTTGAGAGGAGAAATACAAATTAACCAGTGTGTGGTCACAAGCAGTAACACGGAGCCAGCAGTTTACACCCACACACTCACTACCACAGGAGACAAACAAGGCTGAACCTTTACCTACTCTGCCTTTGGTCACACTGGGGACAAATTCTATTAACAGATTTGCCTTCAGCACGATGTTGGGTTGTGAGTACTGAAGGAAGACTTGTCTCTATAAATGGTTTTAGCATGTCAACATTCTAATTAACATCCACATGTAAGGGGCCTGTTGTTGTTGGCTGATGTACCTTGGTAATCCTGAAAAACCATGCAATTGAAGAGCCCTGTTGATGTAGTGTATAGAAGCCTGTGGCTTTTTTTTGAAAGGGGATATTAAAGCTGGATCCAGATTACAAATGTTTAACCTGGCAAGTAACACTATGACCTCTAAAGCAAATATTGTGTCATTAATATAGCAATGTCCACACATGGGGTTGGCATTCTGAAGTGTGCTGTCTGTAAACCTTTTCAAATTATATTTGAGATCCTTAATTAACCCCATTAGGCTGACAGATTGAAGTCAGCATCCAAATAACACTGAAGTACAACTGAATGAAAACAGAAATAGTTATTTTTGTTTATTTTTGTGCTTAGTTATTTTTGTGTATTATGTGGCTCTAAGCCAAGCTAATGGTACTTTGAATTTATTTTTCCCCGAAAGGGTCAATTTTTTAACAAGTAGGAAAAAATATGAAATGAAAGCCATCAAACCCATTCATTGGATATCTTGTTTAGAGTTGGAAGCTACCTTAAATCCCATGTGTATGACCTCAGTTTATAGGTAAGAAACGGAGATGTCAAGTGGGCAAGTTACATGGGCTGAAATACACAACTGCACTATTATGTTTAATAAATTACCTTCATTCACATCAAAGCTTTTAAATTGTGAACTCTAAAATAGATCTATAATGGCTACTCTTGGTTGTCAACTTGACTATACCTAGAATGAATTGTAATCCAAAAATGGAAGGCATACTTGTGACCCAGACCTTGAGTCAAGAAGACAACATGCCTTTGATCCCATTCTTGAGGCTGTAAGGCACACCTTTAATCTGGGCCACACCTTCTGCTGGAAGGATAATGGAAGAAGGAATGGTACGTGTTTGTCCTTTGCCTGCTTGCCCTCACTTTGTCAGCATAGTCATTCCTACACTGGCATTGGAGCCTATTAGGGATTCCGGCATATACAAAAGACCAGCTGGGACATCCAGCCTCATGGGACTGCTCAACTACTGGCCTCTTGGACTTTCCATTCACAGGTAGCCATTGTTGGACTCAGCCTGTAAGTCATTCCAATAAATTCCTATATATATATATATATATATATATATATATATATATATATGGCTCTAAGCCAGTTTAATGGTACTTTGAATTTATTTTCCCCCAAAGGGTTAAATTTTTAGCAAGTAGGAAAAATATGCAATGAAGAACAAGTGAGTAAGAGAGAGAGAGAGAGAGAGAGAGAGATTCATTCCATAATTTCTGTGACTCTAGAGAACCTTGACTAATACAAGATCCAAAATTTCTTCCCAGCAACATTATGAGCTGATGCTAGTTTTCATAACCCCATCCTTCCTTCTAGACTACCCCCTTGTTATCACAGTGGTATGATTTCGTGTTGTGAATACTCTGTCCATCCATTTGTAAGTCAAGTGACGGCCATTGGTCTTGTTTCTGAGCCTGATGTACTGTTCTTGGTCATGTTCTTTGTACTGCTCAGGGTACTTTCCTTGGTATGATAATGGTCTTCACTTTTCTCTTTTCAGCTCTGCATTGAACCCTGAGCTTCCCATGTGCTAAGCAGACACTAATGCTGGACTATGCTTCAGTCCCCTGTCCTCGGGTTTTCTGTCCTAGTTATTCATTTGCACACTCTGGCATCATTTGCTGCTTTTCGTGTCTGTTAGCAATATCCAATCTTATTGTGTTTGACTACCAGCAATTATGTCTTCCACCGTAGTTTCCTAGTCAACTTCTGCTCTATCTAATGCATGTGAAAAATGCTTCAGTGTTTCTTCTCTCTGTCCATCTTCCCTACATTTGATGATCTACCTTATTTCACAGTAGATTTAGATGTTTCCTTACCTCTGTCATCATAAATGACTAAGTACGTAGAATTTTGCTGCAGTGGGCTTTGCTCCAAACAACGTATAATACATCATATTGTAAATTCTCCTCACTACTAATTCATTATTTAATCATCTTGTGATTAGAAACCAAAACAAAATATTAATGAGAACTTCTTCATTTTGATGAAAATCCACTAGCACTTAAAAATCAGAAGACATTAGTCATAGCTGGAGGCTGAGGAATACCACCAGACAGTTTGTAGGAAGCATATTTTAAAAGTTTCAATCTGCCAGGTGGTGGTGGCACACGCCTTTAATCCCAGTGCTCGGGAGGCAGAGGCAGGTGGATCTCTTTGTGAGTTCAAGGCCAGCCTGGTCTACAGAGCTAGTTCCAGGATAGCCAGGGCTACACAGAGAAACCTTGTCTCGAAAAAGTAAACAAACAAACAAACAAACAACAACAAAAAAGTTTCAATCTTAGAGTCTTTAGGTTAAACACCCAGGAGTGTATATATATATATACTCACCTGTCTCACTTTCTCTGTCTTTCTCATCTTTTATGTTCCCTGTATAACTTACTCAGATCTTCATAACTTTTCTTTCCCACCCTGGAGAAAACATCCAGCCATCCCAATCTTATTATACAGAAATCCCTCTTTACTAAAAAATGTTTCCATGCTTACATCCTTTTAAACATTTCTTCTCCTACTTAGTGGTTTCCTTTCCTATTCTTTTTTAATACCACTGAATATAATAGCACCAATAACTACATTTACCATCTTACATATATATCACAATGTAATAAATTATGGTTATGTATACACACACTGTTAAATTATGAGGCTTTTGTAAGTACTCAAGCAAACCTCATAAAAAACATGAGACAATCAATCTTGTGCATTGTACAGTCAAGACAGTGATCTGCCATACCCATGCTTTTGATGTGGATATATGAAAGCAGTAGAGCAAAACATCATCAAATAAGTGTTCACAGCATCTCACGTAAGTCAGCGGAGGAAGATGTGTTACAAACGTGATACTGGAGATACTATTTGAGAGTGTTTAGGCCAAGTCTTCTCTCTCCTCACCCTTTGGCTCTTTTCACAATAAGGAACTGTCATGGAATAAACACTTATAACATCTGTTGAGAGGAGCTTAATATTCAGCTGTTCTCAAGGGCACAGTGTGTTTTCTCAAAAATTAGAAAGCCATCTTGACCCAGGAGTGGGAGTTTGGGGTAGACTTTTTGAGAGTCTGGAGGCTACTTTCTCTGTTAGGCCAGGCTCAAATATACAGAAATATAAGGCATCCTTTTTCAGGGTCTGTGGGTCAAACTAATGATGGATGTCACCATTTTTCTAATCAGGGTATCCTTTGGTTATCCCTTTGTTTTCCTTTCCATGTTTGAGTCCCAGCTGTCATCTGTGGTTCCCCACAACTCGGCCCAGAACTGCTTCAGATTCACTTGGGTATCTCAGGTCATCCCAAGAGCTAGTTCTGTCTGCTGCTGGTGTTTCTCATGGCACATAGCTGGGAACCCAGTAAAGTAATGCCTCAGAAACAAAATAACTCATCATAGATATGTGTTATTATGTACTCAGCCTGTTACAGTAAATACAGTGACCTAACAAGGCAATAGTGACACCTAGAATGTATTGCATAAGTGCAGCCATTTCCCTCAAAACATACATACAAGTAACATTATATAAACAGTGCAGGGTGTACTTACACATTTAGGAAGATTGTGTGTATGTGTGTGTGTGAGAGAGAGAGAGAGAGAATTTATGACAACAATTACTGAAAAAAGAGGCCTCAATTTGAAATAGATCAAGAAGGACATATGGGAGGGTGTGGTGGTTTGAAAGAAAATGGTGCCCATAGGGAATGGCACTATTAGGAGGTATGGGCTTGTTGAAGGAAGTGTGTCACTTTGGGGCAGACTTTGAGGTCTCTGTTGGAGCCCACTAGGTGTCCTAGTGTCTGTACACAGCAGGACTGCATAAGAGGTTGACTGGACCACAGGCCTGGGTACAAGGTGTTTATAAGGGTCTACACTTGACTGTAACTAGCAAGGGGGAGGTCTTTTGCTCCACCCCTTGGCATTGTTATAAATAGACCTTTGGAATAAAGTTCTGGGCCAGTGGATAAGGATCCAGGCCCACCAGAGTCCATCCTGTGTTTTTTCTCTCTCTAAGTCTCTTATCCCTCATTTCTCAAGAGTTCCTGGGGTAAATAAGTATGGGGGCTGGTCCTCTACAGGTCTTGTATGCTCAAGCTATGCCCATTGTGGGTCACAGTCTCCTTCTGCTGCCTGTGGATCAAGATGTAGAACTCTCAGCTCCTCTAGCACCGAGTTGGCCTGTATGCTGCCATGCTCTTTCTACAATGATAATGGACTAAGCCTCTGAAACTGTAAGCCAGCCCCAATGAAATGTTTTCCTTTATAAGAGTTGCCATGGTCATGGTGTCTCTTTACAGCAATAAAACTCTAACTAGGACAGATGAATTGGAGGGAGAGAAGGAAAGGGAGGAAATAATGTAACTATATTATAATCTGAGAAAATAACTTAAAAAAATGAAGATCTGAGTTAGGTTAGCACCGGTAGAGCAGGCAACAATACATATAGCCTAGGCATGTGGCCTGAAACAACAAGACAAGGGCAAGTAAGAGGAAGGAATTCCATGGTCTGTATCCGTGGGGTCCTTGTGCCTTACCACCAACTTTAACTAGGCTCTTCAAACCCAGTTGCAGAGAGAAGAGCCATTGAAGGAATCAGTAGGTAGGCTGTGGGTCCCAGTCCTGATGGCCATTACTCAATGGCAGTCTCAGGAAGCAGAGGAGCTGGGGAGCAGGGTCTGGGGCTGTGGAACAATCTCGGAGACTGTGTCTGAGGCCGGCTTGTTGATTGAAGCAAGGGGGGCTCCCTTACACAGCCAGAGTCAGGAAGGAGGGAGGACAATTGAACAAGCCGGGTGGGGATGCACCTAATTTGCATGTGCAGACCTGGTGGAAGACAGGCAAATGTTAATGACAGCACCAATTCAAATACCAAAGCACCAGGGAGGAAGTACTGTGGTGGAGGTAGGTGATGGGTTCACAACACGCCCCCACGGTTGGGCGTGTTTGCATATGCCCAGCAGACCTGGACACTTCGGCCTAGCCAGTTCCAGGTCAAGATAGCCATTTCCGGGTCAAGGCATCTCTCGTGACCAGGATCCATGACTTTGCATGGTTACCTAAGAGCGCACAACATAACCATGTGATCTACGCATATGCGTGGAGTAGTTACATTGACCTGTGCACGCCCAGCCTTTATAAGCCAGCGCCATATTCCTGGCTCCTTCTTCTTCTCTACACACGTGTCTCCCATAGGCCTGGGCACTCTCTGTCCCTTTCATCTTAATTAAACTCTTATTAGCGGATTCTGTCGTGGTTTCATGACGTTTCCTCGCAGGGTAAGAGCGCAGCACTGCCAAATAACTAACATCTGGTGCCGTGAACCGAGTGGACACTTCCGGCCACCCTGTGCCTTGAAACCCGTAAACCGGGGACTGCTGCACACAAACCGGGTACTCTGCTCCGAACGCGACAGACCGCTGTCCATTTCACCTGGCCGCACATAAATTACATCCAACACCGCTTTCTCCGAAAAATAATTAACAGTAGGGACTTTCCAAGCCTATCAATTAGATTAACAAATCCTCACATGATTTCTGAGGAGCCAATTCTCTGGTGGGAAACAGAAGCTTAGCTGACTCTAAGGTGATGTGGCCTTTGTCTCTATGAAGTTGAGTAGGCCCAGGCCTGATTTAGGTAGGGAGCAGCCCCACAGATTCCCTGATCTCTTGAGAGCTGTGGGTGGTACACGCAGCAGAGCAGCAGCAGCAGCAGCAGCAGCAGCAGCAGCAGCAGCAGCGCTCTACTGTCTCTCATCCAGCTTGGGGAGCCACTGTAGTTGTGCCTAATCTCTATAGATCATGCTGTTGCTTTGGAAGCACATGGAGCAAATAGAGAGGGTAGTTACCATGGCATCATTTATCCTACCCAAGCTGGGAGTAGTCTGATCTCACATAGACCTGTGACTTTCTCTGGGGAATGAAGTCACTTAGAGAACAACGCATTAATAGTAGTTAATACTCATGTAAGACCTGAACATCCCACCCAGAAAAGAAATGGCAGTTTGGTCTTCTAATCCCAGGAGGAATGTGGGTGGCCCTGGGTCCCCATGAATCTATCTATGTGGGCGCATCACCAAGTACTCTTTCTCTTGGCATCTGCTGCTGCTCTGACTCATCTCTCTATCCAGGACCAATTTCAGTCAGTGTCCCATGTACATTGCTTCTCCTGGTCTCACAAGCTGCAGAAAGGGAAAAGAGGGGGAAGAGGATTAAAGAAGTCCCCCACAAAAGTCTAATGTCAAACTAACATGCTTGGTGCCCCAGCAAAGGGAAGGTGAAGTAGAAATGGAGAAATCGGAGATGGAGCAGATCCTGCCTCCTTCCTGAAGGAAGATGTAATATAAAGTAAACGAGCACAAAAAAGAGAATGCTGGTGTTGTACTCAGCCTGTTTCAGATTATCTAGCCCAGAACTCATCAAGACTTTGTTATCTTAAAGAAAATACATTTATTGTTAGCATGGACACTGTATGTGTGTGATGCTCATGAATTTATTTTTCTGTTTCTTTATAGCCAACATAACATATGATGGTCAACACTGAAACTTATTGAACAAATAATGAACAAAGGAAGCATTGTTCAATGCAGTTCAATGACTGTTAATTAGGGGATCTGATAGGTATCTCTTCGAGCTGGAAAGTTACCCTAAAGTATGAGCTTGTGGTTTCTTTATTAAAGTCATTCTTTATAGTGGTACGGGAACTTTTGTGTCCATTTGGATCTTATGAATACAACAAAGATAGGAAATGGTTTGCACAGGATACTCTATTACCCTACTGTACCTTTTAAAGTGTACCTTTCAGAGTACATTCCTCTGAAGCCTTAATTATCCACTCATTGTTTTCATTTAGTCAATGTTCCATTATTTATTATTGTGAATTATATGTCATTGGATTATTAATATTTAAGAGAAAAATTTAACTGGCATGTACTTGGCCTAATTTGTGAACTATAATTAAAAACATATTGCTATTGCTGGAAAGATGGCTCAGCAGGTAAGAGGGTTTGCTGCTCTTGCACAGGATCAGAATTTAGTTCCCAATACTACATCCAGCAGCTCACAAATGTTTGTAATTCTGGTTCCAGGACATCAGACATCCCCTTCTGGCCTCCTTGGACACCAACACACATACGGCTTACACACATGCTCATAAATACCATTTTGTTCAAAAACAAATCACTGGGAAAAGAAAAAAAAACAAGACATTAGAAAAAGAGGTGGATGGGCTAGGCAGATGGCTAAGTGTAGCTAGAGTTTTCCTGCCTGGCCCACATTCAGGACAAATCTCTTTCACCCGCCAGTCCCACAGCCGCTCAGACTCAACCAAGTAAACACAAAGACTTATATTGCTTACAAACTGTATGGCCGTACCAGGCTTCTTGCTAACTGTTCTTATATCTTAAATTAATCCATTTCTATAAATCTATACCTTGCCATGTGGCTCGTGGCTTACCGGCATCTTCACATGCTGTTTGTCATGGCGGCGGCTGGCAGTGTCTCTGACTCAGCCTTCCACTTCCCAGAATTCTTCTCCTCCTTGTCCCGCCTATACTTCCTGCCTACTGGCCAATCAGTGATTTATTTACTAACCAATCAGAGCAACACATTTGTCATACAGAGCATCCCACAGCAGCTAAGTGGTTAAAAGGACTTAGTCTTGGGCTGGAGAGATGGCTTAGAGATTAAAAACATTGGTTGTTCTTCCAGAGGTCCTGAATTCAATTCCCAGCAACCACATGGTGACTCACAATCATCTATAATGAGATCTGGTGCCCTCTTCTGGCCTGTAGCACACATGCAGACAAAACACTATATGCATAATAAATAGATCTTTAAAAAAAGAAGACTTAGTCTTGCAGAGTACTGAAGTTTCATTCATAAACCCCAGGTCAGAGGGCTCACAACTCTCTGTAACTTCAATTCCATGGGGATGACAATCTCTTTGGGCCTTCTTAGGCACCCCCAGATGTGTAACACACACACACACACACACATACACACACACACACACACACACACTCACACTCACAGACATACTCACATACACTCACACACATATACACACACTCACACTCATGTATACACTCACACACACATATATACTCACACATACATACACTCTCACAAATAAAGATATATCCTTTAAATTCTTTCAGAAAACATAGTGCCACTGTGCCTAACTTTAGGAAATTTTAGTTAACAATATTCTTAAACGTAGTTTACTCTATATTTGGGAATAAAGAAATTACTTTAAAAAGTTCCTAGTGTTAAAGAAATATTCCAAAGGATAACTGGTTTTCACTTCCCTTTTGTCTCAGCAGATTTTCCTCTTTCCAGGGTTTTTCTTGTGCACCAAACACTTCCTTGCACACTGTCATGGTTCTCGGTGTGTGTAACTGTGGGAAGTGTACATTTATTGATACTGAAGGCGGGGGGGGGGCTTAAAATTTGTCAGAACAAGCATGCAAATAGGAAAAACAAACAATTTTTATATTCTCATTATAGCACTGAACATATCATCACTTACACATCATTTCGAACATTAAAACTAAAAATGCAGAAGTGGACTTTTCACAAGGGAAAAATGCATTCGTCCTTGCACACAGATCACCATTCATGTCTAGAGTTCTTGAAAATTTTCTAGAATTTCTTGAGATTGGATACTTTTTAGTTTTGATATTATCACATTTTGCCTTAGGTATAACTGTTCATGGTCCAACTACTTTTTACTAGTTAGGCAAAGTTCTGTAAAATCTCCCTTCCTGTGACTACTACCTCCAGAGTCAAAGTTGAATACAGAAGAATGCCAAAATTTGAATCACTTAAAACAGAAGTCCCTCTGGTCCAAGTGTGCTGTGGATATCGCTCTATATAAATAAAGCACTGATTGGCCAGTGACCAGGCAGGAAGTATAGGTGGGACAAGGAGAGAGGAGAATTGAGGAAGGAGGAAGGAAAGGGAAACCAGCTGGAGCCACTGCCAAGACAAGGAAGATGTAAAGTACCGGTAAGCCACGAGCCACATGGCAAAGTAAAGATGAATAGAAATGGGCTGAATATAAGAGTGAGAGCTAGACAATGATAGGCCTGAGCTAATGGCCAAGCAGTTTAAATAATGTAAGAGTCTGTGTGTTTATTTTATAAGTGGGCTCCGGGACTGACGGGACTTGGCGGTGGGAGCTGGAGAAAAATTCTACAGCTACACAAGTGTGTACAGGAGACCCAGACAAACACTCTAAGATAGCATGGTGGACATTTTTCAGGCTCTTAGCTGGAAGCATGCACTAATGTTGTATAAACATGGTCTGATCCACAGGAAAGCAGAGATGGAGAATTGAAAAACGTTTAAAGATGAACATAACTATCTGATCAGGAGCTATAAGCATGTATAGTGATAAGATTATCACAAACATTTAAATGCTGAGACAGGGTTTTTAAAGTTACAAGAACTGACAAGCCGTGTTCCCCAACTCTGACTAGAGAAAGAGCCATCGGAGTTCTGACAACTTCAGTCTAAGCTGCACACTCAGGTGCCGGGGCAGAGGGGCTATGACCACACTTGTTATTGGAGAACACATCACATATCTGTTTGTTTATATGGTCATTTCCTGTTCCCTGCTCCCAAATGCAAACTCTGTGGCAAGAACTTCAGCTGCCTTCTCACTGCTGCAGATAAACCACACATGACACCAAATCAACTCTCAGAAGGACTTGTTAAAACACTAAACAAGGGGCTAGGGTGGTGGCTCGGTCAGGAAGATGCTTGCCATATAAGCATACATCCAGAGTTCAAAACTCCAGTGTCCACATAAAAAGCTGGGTACAGCAGCTGCTGCCTATTGTCCCAACACTATGCAGCAGGAACAGGTGGATCCTGGAGCTCTCTGGACGGTAAGGCCAGCTGAACTGGGGAACAAGACACCTGACATTGAACTCAAGCTTCCATACACATATGCACACACAAGCATGAGGGCCTTTATGCACAAGTGCACACAAGTGAACACATAAACACATCCATACATCAACAAAATAAAACCAAGCACATTGGTTTTGTGCTTAGTAGTTTGAGCTCTTTGCCCGCTACCTTACTAGTCTTGGTAAGACTTACTGTTTATTTTGGTTTGCATGCAGATTTTATACATTATAAATGTAAATTGAAATGATAAATACCCATTTCTTCCAGTGAATTTATTATTTTGAGCTATTATTAGGCATGTTAGTGATCAACAGTCATTTTTTCTTTGGGAATGTGGTCAGTAGTAGATTTCTTGAATCCCTGTAGATGATCTACACCCACGCATGTATGAACAGCACTAATTAGATTCTGGGGGTTAAAGAAATAAAAATAAGAAAAAAGGCATGAATTTGGCATTGAGATGTGCTGGGAGGAATCTTGGGGGTTGGGAGAAGGTAGAAGGAGATGAATATGATGCATTGTGTATGTATGAAATTTCCAAATAATAAAAGCTATTATTTTGCAAAAGTTTTCTTAAATCCTTCCTTTTCCCCATCCTTCTTTTCTTTTGCTTCAGGTAACTTGTCTAATTCACCAAACAGAGGAGAAAGGAGTACTTGGTAAGAAAATAATTGGACTTGAATCTTGCCTCCTAGTGTATAATAGTGAAGCTCCCTGAAGCGGCTGTTTGGGGCTGGTAGCCTCAGTGTGTGTGACGCTTTGTCCTGGCTTAAGTAAAAATAAATGTGTGATCGTCTCTAGTGTGTTTTCATTTTTATCTCCATTATCAGTATTTTCTTTTTGTTTCAAACATCTTTTATCTCCTGTCTCTTGTTTTCTCCACTCTAGGAGCTTCAAAGGGACTTGATTAGCTACACATTTTCATTAGGAAGCCTTTTCTGGTTGTAATAATTACAGAAAGGTCTCTCAATTGTTAACTTCCTTCTGCTCAGAGCCTGTCTAGACAGGTTTGCGGATCAATACTACAGTTCTAATTGCAGTCTTGATTGGGTCATAAAATCAACTGCTGTAAGATGTCATTAGCTAAAGGAATGTAGACACAGTGATTAAAGAGTTAATGATTCTAGGAGCTCTGTCTTCAGAACAATTAACACAAATGCAGTTTATCTTCCAACAGCAGTACCTACTATGTACGGAGTTTTGTATTGAAATTGTACTGTGTGTATAGACTTATGAGTTTAATTGCAAAGCAGTAAGTATCATCTTTCTAATTGTCATCTTCTGAATTAAAAATGTTTAATATCTTTTCCTACAAAGACAGGGCACTGCTTTTGCCTTCAAGACACTACAGTTTATGTAGGTAAATGAAACTACCCATTCCCACACTCATACCCCTAACACTCCACTACTCCTCACTGCTTTTAAAAAATAAAGGAAGATGATGGAGAGTGAGTGCTGTTAACAGGATATAGGAGAGATAATTCAAATATTTAAAATGTAACAAGGATTTTTTTGAAGAAATGTTTCTTAAATCAAATTTCTATGATAAGTGGTAGAAATGGAAGATGGAATTGTTTAGCCTTTCAGAATAACACTGTGTCCACAGGTTGAAAGGGAATAATGACACTACTATCAAGGAGATATTGTTGATGTCCAGTTTTCTAAGTCATGGGTTTCCATCAGGAGGCCTACTGGATTTCAGAGTGCTAGTGAATGAGACCCTCTGAGGGGGCTGAATGGATGGATGACAGGAAGCTGCCATCGAAGAGTACCGCCCATGGAAGGAAGGAGACACTGCCTATGATAGTAAGGCGAAGAGATACATCGGAATGTTGGTCAGTCCAAATAAAGTCCCCGCTCAAAGTGACCAGTCTGATATAAGAGGATGTGGTAGCAGGAGAAATCATTGACCAACAGAGGACAGAAACCCTGTCCTTCTTCCTGACAGGAAAACTGGAAACAGCCTTAAGGGTAGACAGACAAGAGAAACAAAAGGTAAGATGATCTTCACTACAGGTGGGCGACCTGGGCCTGGGCGCTGGTTTGAGCCAACAGCTGCAATCAGCACTAGTGGAAGCCCACCAGGACATTATGGTCCTTGTTGGTATGGGTCTGGGGGAGAAACCATTCCTGATGCTCTCACTGACAATTTGGGGCTGAATTCTTGTCACAACTTCCCTCTAGGGATTTTCTTTAGGAAAATCACAGTTTGAGATCCTTTCACAAATAAGAATGAAATTCCCGTGTTTTGTCTCCTCAAGTTACAGTGAAGTAGTGCTCAGCATCCATCAGATGATCGTTCTCATCTGCAGAGGGACAGGCAGGCCTGTAGTTCACAACAATGTGCTGTTCATGCACTAAAGGACTGCTGTAGGATCTAAGGAAACATCCAGAGGACATTGCGGTATTCTCTGTATAGGATGTTTGAAATATGGAGAAATTTGGAAGTAGGATCATAGAGCTCTCCCAGCTCTAAGAGAGACATATGAATGATGAGAGAAGTCTGTGATCTGAACAAGGAAAAGACTAGAAGACTCAGCCTGTGTTCTTCCTACCTAATTTGGCAAAGCAGTGACGTAGAAATCATCTCCCCAAAAGACTACTTGGTGAGTCTAATTCTCAGTATAAATAGGACCAAGGAGCCTCATTTGCATAAGCTTGATTCTAGGATGAACTTCCTGTTGACTCTTGTATTATATCTATGTCCTTGTAACCAATCATCTGAGAAAAATTCTTCAGAAGAAAAGTTCAGATGTTTTGTTACTTGGTTCTCAGTTGCAAAGGGCTTAGCCATGGTTTGGCCTCACGAACTTGGTCAGAACACACAGGCAGCAGTGGTCTGTGGTGAAAGATGGCTGTTTACCTCAGAACAGGCCAGAATAACACAGAGGAAGTAGTGGGAGAGGTGGTGAGGGACAATGTAAACCTCCCCAGAATCTGTTCTTAGTGATCTCCAGGCGAGTTGCACTTCCTAGAGTTTCCAGGACCTCTTGGAATAGTTCCCCTCGCAGAGTACTTAGCCTCCAACACCTAAGCCTGTGGAGGGAACACTTCACACTGAAAATGTAACAATCATCAAACTGAATTTCTGTCATAACACTTGGTCTATTCATGTAAATTAAGAAATTGTTATCTGAGGGAAACAAATGTGACATGAAAGAATTGGTACAAACATTGTAACTCAAATACCATGTCAGGAGCCACGTATTACATCTCCTAAGCCGTGCTTCACTTATGACTGCATGGTATGTGTACAGTGGCATCGGGCCTATTCTGCGTAATGGAAGCCCAAAACTTCAATTATTATGTTTTGTTTTCAGATAAATAGACAACTCTCTCTCTATAACCAAACAACTGCCTGGAGTTATTTCATGAGAGACCTCATAAAAAACTATGTCAGATGACAAAAATGCTTCTCATCATCAACCTACCAGAGTCTGGATGCCTTTTATCTCTTCTCGTTGCAGAGCAGTTAATATTTCAATGCCCCTTATTGTGATTTGGGTCTGAAACGTCTCCCAAAGACTCATGTTCTGAAGGCTTGACCCCCAGTGCAGTGGTTCAGGGGTGGGGCTTCCAGGAGACACTTGTGTCATGAAGTTTTCCTTTATCAGTGGCTGAATCTCATTATCTGATGGGATATTGGGAGGTGGTGAAACCTTAGAGGTAAGACGTCATTGACATGAACAGGCCCCAGGCCAAGAGCTCTGTGGAGATACTGCTTGTCACCTGGAGTTTTCTCTCCCTTCTTTCCATCATTCTCGGCTGCCAGAGGTGACCGCTGCACTCTGCCATACCTTTGCCTCCTGTGGTATTCTGCCTCACCACAGGTCCATAGCAGTGGGGTCTAAGACTTAACCCTTCCTCTGACATGTTAACTGTCATCTCCTTTCCACCCCGTCATGTTTTCATGGGTTATTTGAAAATAGGCAAAGTCTCTCAAGAAACACCCAGCTGTGAGATGGGTTGAGATTCTGCCCAAGCACTGTGGAGTCCTGTTGATTCCACACCAGAACACCCTACAAACTTGCTCATGGAACCCCAGGGAAGTCATCATCCCACATAGTCACAGCACCTTCATGAACGTAATTTGGAGTATTTCTCGCTCAGGAATTCACTATACACACACACATATATATGTATATATATATATACATATATATATAATGTATGGTATATATATAATGTAAGATATATATATATATATATAATGTATGATTCTAAAGAGATTATTATGGTCCAGTGGAGTTTTTAATTGACATTAGACTAGCAGTCCAGCAGGGGAAGCAAGCATGAGGATCCAGCAGTCAGCACATGTTCTGCATTTCACTGCCATCTATTGGATTTTAGCTGTATCCGAAATACTCTAAGTTTCCCACGTGCAGATCAATTCACGCTGGTGTTCTGTTCTTTAAGCAAAATGAAAATTTCCTCTGCTAAAATTTAATAGTAAATCTGTTAGATAATCAAAGATTTATGTGTATGGGTGTCAATTTTGACTATAATGATTAATATTCATTTGCCATGAAAAAATAGACCGAAAGTATACAATTATAAAAATCACACGTTATTTTAAATGTATTTATTTATTATTTGCTTAGAATGTTAAATTAAAATATAATCATGTCACTTTTTCCCTTTCTTTTTTTCTCACCAGCCACTCCCATGTCTCCCCCCTCCCACTCCATTCCTGTTCTCCCTTGATCTCAGGTTGAGAGTCTTTTCTTCTCTGATTGTCATTGTTACACACACACACACACACACACACACACACACACACACACACACATGCACACACATTGGTTTCAGTATTGACCACTTTCAGTGGTCAGTCAGTTAGGAAGCTCATCCCTAGGAGAGGCTAATAGAACATTCTCCCTTGTAGACCAGGCTGCCTGTTATGAAGTTGAGTATGACCTTGACAATAAGAGCAACATTTGTGAATTGTTGACCCGTCAGCAATCCTATTGTGATTGAGACACAGAACTGCATGAAAGTGCGGGGACATTTCCTTTCTTTTCCAGGAAATTTTTGTTGATTTTAACCTAATGAAAATCTTTTGACCATTGTAGCACGAATCTTAAAAGGTCTTATTAATAAAAACAAACCCGGAGCCAGGTAGTGGGGTGAGCGCTGAAAGATCAGAGAGACAGAACATGCCACAGCTAACCTCACCTTGCCAACTTCTCAGGCAATCCTGTTTCCTCAGACTGAAAGCCTCTGAGTCCTCATTGAATTGATCTCAGCTGAACTGCTGCTAGAAGCTTAAAAGCTTAAAAAGGCTCTAATTCCTGGTCCTCATGCCTTATATACCTTTCTGCTTCCTGCCATTACTTCCTGGGATTAAAGGTATGTGTCACCATGCCTGGCTGTTTCCAGTGTGGCTTTGAACTCACAGAATGCTAGGATTAAAGGTGTGTGTGTCACCATTTTCTGGCCTCTATGTCTGTCTAGTGGCTGTTCTATTCTCTGACCCCAGATAAGTTTATTAGGGTGCAAAATATATTGGGGGATACAATATCACCACAGACCATGATTTTTTTTTTTTTAATTTTACAATAGTAGCAACCAATGCTCTTTATATACTGCTGTCACTCTGCATGGCGTTGGGGGTTAACCTATGTTGCTTTCTATATCAGTGTCTGATTCTTCATTCATTGCTAAGTGTAACTCCATTATATGACTATATCAGTTTGTTTATATGGTTTCTGTGGACTGAAACTCAGGCTGTTTCCAGTGTTTGTCTATTTGGGGAGCTACAAGCACGCTTCACAGAAAAAGACATTAATAAGCAACAAAATGTAAGTGCTCTCTGTCATTATGCTCTTCAAGGAGATGAACTAAGAGCCATACTCGATGCCATTGCATCTCAAGTAGAAGGCTGATGTTACAAAGACCAGTGAGACTAAACGCACAAAGTCTTTTAAAGCTGCTTCATTCTCATGCATTGTTGTTGGTAAGAATCTAAAGAAATAAAGCCACTGCTGGGTGGTGGTGGTGGCGCATGCCTTTAATCCCGGCACTCAGGAGGCACGGGCAGGCGATCTCTGAGTTCGAGTCCAGCCTGATCTATAGGGAGTTCCAGGACAGCAAGTGCTACTCAGAGAAACCCTGTCTCAAAACACCAAACCAAAACAGCTGTGGGAAGATTTGGCAATGAGTTATAAAACTTAAATAATATCTCCTCAAATGTCTAGAATTCCACCGCGTGATATTACCCCTAGCAAAATCAAAGCACATTTTACAAAACACTTTGCATAAGGACAGTCTTAAGACGAGGCAGGTAGATGGGCATGTGTAAAACCAACCTGGTATGAGTGGTGAGACTTGGTCTGGTCGGGGTGTATAACCCATACAGTGGAACACTTCTATTAAGGTATTAACAAAAATAAAGTACGGACACAAGTCTGCACTGCAAATAAACCTCAAACATCTGAGAAGGAAAAAAAAAAACCACATTGTATGATTATATATAACATGTGTAAAAGAAGCAAGTCTGTGGAGATGTGCATACATCAGCCATTATTAGAAGACAAGGGAAAGGAAGCCCAGTGGTTGGTGACAATTCTCTGTGGATTTTCTCTGTGGAGTGTTGCACATTTTCTGGATTAAATACTGCTGACGGCTGCACCACCCCATGGGTATATAACTCTGCATTTTAAAGTAGTTAATTTTGTGTTGGTGGGTCTTGTGTCAATTTCTGAAGGGCAGTAAGGAAATAAAGATCAGGCAAATTCAAATTATAACCAGAATGCCTGTCATTGAGCTCCTATCAGAATGTGCACATGAAAAGACCAACGATGCTGACGCAAACGGGAGAATTCCCATCCATCACTGCTGGGAGAGAGAATTGGTTCAAAGGCTAGCGAAGTACTCCACCAGTGTGTATTAGGCATATGTGTGTATTAGCACAGATACCTCAGTGTGGAAAGTTGCCAAATACAGCGTATGAGCAAAAAAGCTCGTTGGTGACGGACATGTGCAGTACAGGACCATGCGTGGGGAATTTTCTGTGATGCAACAATACCACCTGCACAGCACCGGCAACACTGTAAGAAATAAATGAAACAAGTTTTAACATTTCACAAAGAACTACAGGCACCTGAGTAAAGCCGGGAGCAGGAGAAGTGTGGTCCTCCCCATGGAAAAGCATGGCTCTCCAGTGCCAAATGGTTGGCCTTGGAACCATACACATCAGGTAACATTACATGGCTCGACAGGTTATATTTAGGAACATGTATATGTACACACAAACATGCAAGCAATAACAATTAATGAAGAAGAGGCTATGAATTTGAAGGAGGGCAGGGAGGGGTATAAGGGAGGGTTTAGAGGCAGGAAAGAAAGAAGGGAGAGATGTAATTAAATTAATAATCTCAGAAACAAATAGAAGGTCATGAATTTGGGGGCTACTTGCCAGAATTAAGGAATAGCCTGAGAAATGAAAGGATGGAATACTGTTGTGGGCCCAGAAAGAGAATTTCATAATTTTTGTATATTTTTTAATGAAGTGAAGGAGGGAGAGGAGGGGGAGCGGGAGAGGAAAGTTTTAATTATTTTGTGAAACAGTACTGTTTTATTTTACCCTTGAGCAAACTGAAATTAAAAAGAAAAGCATATATTTGTAGTTAATAAGAAGCTAGTGCCCCTTACAAACTAAAGTCATTTCTTTTAATAACTTGACTCCCTGAAGCAGATGAAGAGTCCACATGTGGCCAAGGAAGAGACAGAGGTGAGAACCTGGAAGACTTGAGTCACCCATGTGACTTGAATTAACAGGATATGTCTAAGGACAAATGAACAAATTCAGGTGGAGACAGTGAGAAAATGAACCCTTTGATTTTAAAAAGCAAAGTCAGTTTATTTCAATAATTTCTAATTCCCCAATGCACAATTCTAAATCTCTTTATCAGATTAGGGCCCCTAAAAATCCATCCCAGTTCTGTCTAAAGTTTCCTGTGTCTTGGATTTTCTTGTTTTGCCTACTGAAGGCAGCCTAAAAGGTGAGGCATAAGCCTTAAAGCATATTGCTTTGTACTAACTCTGCATGCCCCAAAGAATTCCTCACAGAATCCAGGTGATGTGGCTGCAGCAAACTTTGCGTGAAAATGAATGGAGAAACACTGTAAGTCACGGCATAGACAGGCTAGTGTTCCCTCCCTCCCTCCCTCTTTTCCTCCCTCCTTCCTTTCCTCCATCCCTCTTTCCCTCTCTCCTGCCACCCTATTGAAGTAATCATCAAAATTTCTGAAATTCTGTAATGTAAAAAGGCAGATTTCCCAGAACATCCATGATCACTAAGAAAGTTTTTTTTTAGTTTTATTTAATTAACATTTTTTCAAACCAACCATAGTTCCCCATCCCCATTCCCATCCCCTCCTCCTCCATCTCCATTCAGAAAGTGGCAGGTTTCTCATGGGCTTGAACAAAGTATGGCACTTCAAGTTGGGAAAATGTGGTACATTTACACGATAGAATATTACTCAGCTGTATAAAACAATGACCTCATGAAATTTGCAGGCAAATGGATGGAACTAGAAAAAAAATCATTCTGAGTGAGGTAACCCAGACCCAGAAAGACAAACATGGCATGTACTCACTCCTAAGTGGATACTAGGAGTAAAGTATAGGATAACCAACCTACAATCCACTAAGAAAATTTAAACTTTAAGAGCAATTGCTGCTGTCTAGAGGACCCAGATTTGGTTCTAAACATCCACATGGCAGCTTATAACTGCCTGTAATTCCAATATCAGGATATCTGATGCCTTCTTCTGGTCTGCGTTGGCATGTATGCATGTATGCAGAGGCACTTGCACATAAGCATAAAAATAAATCTTTGTGAATACAGTTTAACTTGGTTATTATGACTTTTAAATGAAGGTGAAGAATCAGGATCATGTGATGTTCCATGCATACTCTCTTGTCTTTTCAAAGTTTAAATTTCAACGCAACCTTTTTTTTTTTGCCAAAAAATATAACATTGCCATAAATGATGTTTACACACCTTGCCTTTGAGTAAACAGCCTGCTGCAATTTTTCAGATTATAAAGTCTTTTCAAGATACTGAGGGACTCAGTGAGTCTGTACATGTTTGCAGTCCTGCCATACAATTCAGTTTGTTCTATATGTGTCTTGAGGATTGTTGGGAATTACCTCCATCTGACCAGAATCAACTAAAACACCAGGTCACCATTATTCTCACATCTCTTTAAAAAATTGGCAAAAGCCAAGACCCAGTTAATTCATAGTGCCCTTACCTATTAATGATGTCTTCTTTGGGACTGACCATGGATGAATACTTTAAGCCTGGGTAGTTTAATTTTTTTCAATACTAAGTACTCTCTGGAGCCACCACTCAATGTTGTGTGGTGAGGAGGTGAGGAGACGTGCTGTCTAGACCCTTAACTGCAGTTTGTGACTTCATTATGGAGTGTGGCAGCTGGGATAAATTTGACAACAGTAAATGGATTCTTAACACACATGAACCAAAAATTCATTCAAAATCCAATGCGTGGTCATGAGGTGCTTTGGCTAGTACTCGCCTGTGGCGTGGCGCATGCTTGCACTGCAGCCTGGGTTCTGAAGATACAACACTTGCAGTGTGCACTGTGCATGCTCTTGCACTGTGTAACACCAGCAAACTGCCTTGGATCCCTCAACTCAGATTCAGGGCTGCTGTATGTCATGAGTTCAGTGTTTTTACTGTCCATACACACTTCTCTGCACTTAGAGAAACATCATGGCTCAATTATTAAAAGCAAGGACTTCATATTTTCTTAAAATGTTTTCTCAAATTAGCACATTACTTTGTTGTGTTGTGTTGTGTTGTATGATGATGTTTGATGGGAAAAGTGCTGTTTGTGTTGCTGACCTGCATTTAATAGAAAAGTAAATAAGTAGTGTAGTTTTTTTGTTTGTTTGTTTGTTTTTCATTTTTGTTTTTGTTTTTCCACTCTTTGCTCTTTGGGGGCCTGCCACTCAGCTTCTGAATAATCACACAGAGACTTATTCTTTCTTATGAATGCATGGCCTTAGCTTGGCTTATTCCTAGCCAGATTTTCTTAGCTTAGATTATCCCATTTACCCTTTGCCTCCGGGATTTTACCTTTCCTATTTCTGTATATCTTTTCTTTCCTTCTTATTCCATGTCTGGCTGTGGCTGGGTGTCCGGCCCCTGGCATCCTGTTCCTCCTTTTCTCATTCTTTCTTCTTCTCTATTTCTCCTTCTATTTATTCTCTCTGCCTGGCAGCCCTTCCTGTCTCTCTCCCGCCTTACTATTGGCCATTCAGCCCTTTGTTAGACCAATCAGGTGTTTTGAGCAGGCAAAGTAACACAGCTTCACAGAGTTAAACAAATACAACATAAAAGACTGCAACACATCTTTGCATCATTAAGCAAATGTTCTATAGCATAAACGAATGTAACACATCTTAAATTAATATTTTACAATAAAGTGGATTTGGATTTAGAGATTAGGACAGAATTTCCTAATGGCCTAAACACATTTCTACCAGTCTTTACTATCTGCTTATGTGAAACACCATTATCAGCACTGAGGATTATAAAATCAATATTTGGATCAACTCTGAAAAACTTTGAAGATGTTCCATGTCCTTCACTTATCAAATATCCAGCTAAGGTTTAATTTTTTTAAATTAAAAAACCCACAGCTATCTCATTAGTATGCAAATTTGTTTTCTTTTTAATGAATAGTGAAAACTACATGCTGACCAGAGAAATGTTTTAAAATAATTTATGATTTATGATCACCAAATGTTTCATTTGCATACCTACTTTATACACTCATATATCTAGAGTCATGTAAAAATTTCCATGGTGAAAAAAGAACACAAAAAGTTTACCAAACCATGATCTAGGTAGCACTGAATTCTGTAAGATCCCTTAATAAAGTGTTAAAAAAAAAAAAAAAACCTCAGTATTCTTGTAGTTGTCTGTCTACTTCAGCCATGATGATCTCAATCAAGTATGTACAGTGTTAACTGTCATCTCAAAAAAACTCAAAATTTATTTATCCAGTCTACAGATCTCTTCGGTACTTTGAATTTATTTATGCGACTTCTTTCATTTGGATCTACTCTTTAGAATTTCTCTAAGCCACCAACATAGAAGCCAAAGGAAGCTCACTGTCTTCACCAGATGCTGTCCCAGCTGGTGATAATACCATCATGAATGGGTCCTTCAGGGTTAGTATGCCAACTTGCTTTGAGCCTCATAGGCCACATAGGAGTCCTGGCTCATGCTCTCCAAGACACTCTGCGGGCAGAGGCACCCAGTGATAGAGTAAAACTTCACCTTAGAGGTCATTGCTGCCAACCTCAAAGCCATGTTTGTGCTAGGCAAAGACATTGTGATAAATATATTGACTTTTTCTTCATTTTGATCTGTCAAGGCCTTTGTGGTAGATCAGCAAGGAGACTTAAAGAGCGGACCTGCAGCAAGAGTCAAGGTTGATTTTTCTTGATGAAAATATAATCTATTGAAAAACGTAAGGTAGGTGTGCTGTAATCCCAGTACTTGAGAAGCTGAGGCAAGAGCATTTCCAGCTTGATTCTAGCCTTGGCTACATAGCAAGACCCTATCTCAAATAAAAGCAAAAATAAAATAAAATTGAATAAGGATACAATAAAGTAGCTATTGCTTAGTGCAATTCTGAGCAAAGACTGCCAAACATCAATCCTAAATGTTGAGGTCCTGAAATATGAAAGTCACTGAAAACCCGTGATGCTTAATGAAGAAACCCCTCGTATTGAAATTCTAAATGCTGGAATCCTGAAAATCTTGTTTGAGAGCATTTTAAAATCAAAGTTAAGCCAGTTGGCATTTGCTGTGTGACTGGGGTAGGTTGGGGTGATCTTTTCAGGTTTTCCCATGGTCACTTGGCCATTTGAATACTCTATCTCTTCAGTTAACTTCAAACTCTCAGACTTCTCTGAAAATTGTTTTTAATTAGCATATTTACTTAAAGTTAGTATATTTACTTAAAATTCTACTTTCTCCTACCTTTTTTTTGTTTCTGAGTTGATGACCAGAAATAAAAACTATTACATAGCTGGGTCTCAGTAATATATATGAAAATATTATAAATAATAGTTCTAAATGAATTATGTTTGGATTGCTCTTCCTTAAGTGATACAATCACAAATAGTATTCACTGGGATGTTTTTCTTAACAAAGTGTCCCCTATCCTCCTTACTCCTCATGATGAGGAAATAATAAACAAAACTCAACGTTTTTCCTAATCACTGTTGGAACAGAAACCAACTAATATTCCATGTGACATGAATATCAGAGAGCTGGTGTCACTGTGGAAGAACCAAATCTGAATATCTACCACTCACCAGCTGAGTCGTTATTCAACATTCATTAAGGAAGTAAATGAATAGGAGACAGAACACCACTGCTTATATTCTCTTGCATGCATTTCTTTCGACTTTAAAAATTGGAGTAGAAAGTGGTTTCAGTTAGACAAATTTCAAATTACATTTAAAAGTAACAAAACATAATCATTAAAAGAATCATAAACCTCTGCAGTAGCAGATCAGTTTAGAACCAAGGATTCACTTTTATTTCATCCAACTATATAATTTGCTAAGTAAGAATATATTTTCTTCATTTTTTTTGCAGTTGCTAAATGTGGGCTACACATGTTCATTCAGTAGACCATTCTTGCACATAGTGTGTTAATATTTAGAAAACACTGTTAGGGGATGGCAGGATAGCTCGATGGGTAAAAGCACTTGCTGCTGAAGCCTGGCAACCTGAGGTAGGTTGACTAGACTCCATATAAAGGTAGAAAGAGAGAACTGACTTCACAAAATTATCCCTGTACATTGTGGCACACACTAATAATGTAATACCGATAATAAACTATTATAAAAAGATGTAAATTTTCCACTGGCCTAAGGAAAAAAATACCCTAAAATTTGAAGCTAGTTATCCTTTGATACAGTTTAGAAAACCAAAACATTGACGCATAACTTAATGAACCGGATGATTAAAGATAACAACTTGAAGAGTGTAGCACAGGTTTTAAAGCTTTTTAAAGCAGGCTTGTATTCACACCATTCTACCATTTGAAACTGGTAAGGTAAGCAGATGGTAACAATTTTATGTAAGAAAGAATAGTATTCATAGCATAAAGAGACATGTCAGTGTTTCTTGCCAAGGGTAGACCTTTGTAATACATCAAATGAATGTAATGACTCTGATTGGGTAACAGTGGTGAAAGCATGATTGTTCGTTCTCAGTGGTGTGGCTTCATTCCAAATGTTCTCCTTCTCAGCTCTCAACCTAGAATAGCAAGGTGTGCCTTTTGTTGGCAAGAGCACACCAAGGGGCACACCAAAACAGACTTTTCTTCCTTACACTGAGTTAAAGACAAGTTCCCTGCTGGCATTGTGGACGTGGCTACTCACAGTGATGTAGTTCCTTTCAGTGAGGGAAGTGGGGAAGGGAGAGAGAGAGAGAGAGAGAGAGAGAGAGAGAGAGAGAGAGAGAGAGACCCAGTGGAGAAGGAGAGATAACAAGAGAAAGGAGAGAAGAGACTAGAGCAGAAGAGAGGAAACAGTAATGTATACATATGTGCTAGCTCATGGGCAATTTTTATGATAATTCACAAATAGCTTCTTACACCCGGTCTCTGTCGTTTTGAAAACATATTCAATTTATTGCTATGAATTTCCTAGTTTCTCTTCTACTTTTTCTTTTTCACTAGGTAGACAAAAGAAAAAATGTAATTAGCTGTTATAAATTTTTTTTGCAC
The DNA here is from genome assembly GCF_949786415.1 of Peromyscus eremicus. Taxonomy (NCBI): domain Eukaryota; kingdom Metazoa; phylum Chordata; class Mammalia; order Rodentia; family Cricetidae; genus Peromyscus; species Peromyscus eremicus. The sequence continues at coordinate 33,043,980 of NC_081417.1, read as the reverse complement.
AAAGCCAAAGTAACAGCTGAGGTATTGTGCATTAATGCTTTGTTAATATTTTAGATTTCAGTGTTGACATTAGCAACTAAAAGTTAATAAAAATAAACTGCTATGTCATGATAATCTACAGCAACTGTAAGACTCTGAAATCTAATGGAGATAAAACTCTGAAATATGATGGAGATAAAAATTAATCTAAAACAAACATTTAACTTTCATATAATTAACAGTTACTACCCCCATTTAGAGTGGTCATGGGCCACGGTAAAAAAAAAAAAAATCAGGTCATATGTATCATTCAAATAGTTTGTTAAAATTCTTGATTGGTGAAAAACTATGATAATATGATTTAAGTCCTTTCTTTTTGATAAAAGTGAGAATGTTCTGTGTATTTTTATATACTTTAGTAATTTTATCACATAATTACTATGTAAAATAAGGAAAAGTCACTAGAAATTAGCATGTACTTTTTAATGATGCTTCTGAGTAAACTGGTCCCTTTCATACTCAGATTTTGTTCTGCTATGGTGATTAGGGAAAATTTCAAGTTCTTTATTATTGCCTCATCTTGAGGAATGAGGACGGTAGGGGACAGTTTGTTAAGAGAAATGCCCAATTGAATACTATTTACAATTGTTTTTGTTACTGATTAATAACTCACAACAATTTTAACATGGAATCCTCTTTATAATAAAATAAATAAATAAAATAACTCAATTTGTTATACATATTAAATTATGTGTTAGCTACCTATTTACAATAATTTAGATTATCAGTTTATTAAGAAAAATGCTTATTTGTGCTCACAGTTTGGAGGTTTCAGTCCATTGTTTGGATAAAAAAAAAGAACTACTCATCTCATGGCAAGGAAGCAAAATAGAGATGAGATCATCTGTGATTTCAACACCCCACTTCAGGCCAATCCCAGCCACAGGGAACCCGCACTAGGTCCCAGGGAAGTTAGTATCACTTCCCAATGACTCCAAGAGCCTTTTCAGATGAATTACCCAAGCCATAACAAGTTGAAACAAAGGTAAAATGTTATAGTTATCTTCCCAAACTACTGGTGGGCTAGGCAGGACCAGGAAAACTCCAGCTACACAGAACTTAGGCAGAGGCAAGAGAATCAGAAGTTCAAAGCAAACCATAGCAACAGAGTCAACCCAGACTACATGACAACCGTGTCTCAACAAATAAACAAAAGGTAAACAACAAAAACAAAGAATATCCAAAGTGACATTGGAAAACTCTGAAGTTCAAGTCAGAGAAAGTTTTTTTTTAATGATAATGATAAATAAATAAATGCTTTAAATATGAAGTTTAACAGAATAGACTAGTTTTCATTATGTTAGATATTTAATTGGTAATAATGTGAGCTGTGCCATTTGGTGGCTTCTTTAATAAACTGTTATGAAATGCCCACATTTCACCTCTGAGAATGTAATATTTCATTCACATAAAGTGAGATCTTAAATCATTGTCTCATTAGCTATACTTCTCTTATAGACGTTCAGTTATAACAAAATTAGAATGTTACAATAAATTGCCATTTTATCAAAACTCTGTCTATGGAAGCCTCCACTAGATTACTGAGTGTGAAGCAATTCAGTTTTGGGTCAAGGTTATTATTCTTATAAAATTGTCTATCATGTTTCATCTGTCTGTCAAATATCAATTTAATACTTTGCTTATTAAAAAGTCTGAACTTTTTTTTAACTTTCAAAAAGTCTTGCCAGGCGGTGGTGGCGCACACCTTTAATCCCAGCACTCGGGAGGCAGAGGCAGGCGGATCTCTGTGAGTTCGAGGCCAGCCTGGTCTACAAAGCAACTTGAGGCCAGCCTGGTCTACAAAGCGAGTTCCAGGAAAGACGTAAAGCTACACAGAGAAACCCTGTCTTGGAAAAAAATGTCTCTAAAGGGTATATATTATTTATTAATAGTACTTATAAACTTGTCGGACCTGCCTAAAATAACCAACTGAAAAATTCAGGTCAGCAACAAAGTCTTTGAGAAACTTGTCAATAAATCAATGATAATTTTTTCAGTATAAAGGAATCCAATGCATATCATCATTACAAATCTAAAAGAAATTGAGTTTTTCAAGCACAATATTTTGTCATATTATTTCACATTTTAATTTTTATGTTTATATTTTACCTAACCAAACTCTAATGTCGTTCAAAATGCTATAAAATGATTGGAAATTACATTATCAACATTTCTTTTCAGCATTGTTATAGTGACCACTCTTATAGCTACGAAACTTTTTCTTCATTATGTGTAGTTCACTATAATTTACAATCTGACGTGTTCTTTAACTCTCATCTGGAACTTTATATTATTTATATTGTATAATTATATTTATATTATATAATTATATTTATATATATAATTCTATTTATATTATATAATTATATTTATATTAATGAGATATTTTTAAAATGCTTTAGTAAACTTAAAGTTCCCAAGCCTTTCCTTAAAGTCCTAGAAGTGGGGGACACATTCCTATCAGTAAAATTATGTTTCACTGTATATCGATCATTTCATTTTGTCAGGCTCCCTTGACTTGCCGACAGGAATGTTTACCGGTGGAAGAGGAGCCCTGTGAACTGTTCCTTTGTGGGCAGTGCTCTGAAATCTGCCCAGCATTCCACTGGATGCTTGTATTAACCACATTTCTGCATGTGACATTTGAAGATGATGGTCATATCAAAGTACAAAAGGGTCATGTTACTTCGCATTTATATTTCCCTTGTTTAACTTTTCCGTTTTTGAGAAACAAGATCACAAATAGCGTTAGAGGTCCCAAACCAGGCTCCTATGACCAGCTAGTGTAGAACTAGTAAATCAGCTGACCAAAACAGATATTTTCACCTGGAAAGAAGGACTTGATTTGTTTAGAAAAAAATGCTTTGCATGCCCACTTTGAATAAGGTATTCGGTGTTGTCTAGTGCTTCTCTGCTCACTGACCCTGCCAGGCCGGGTATTTTTCCCTCCCTCTTAACTAAAGCATGAAATGAAAAACCCCCAAGCCTCAAATCTCAACAATTTCAAAGATGATCCTCTAGAGGGCACCAACGTGCTCACTGTTTTAGATGATGGGGGATGGGGTGAAGGTGGGAAAGACAGAAGTTTTACAGAGTGAGACAGTGTTCTTGGAAGTTCCTCACTCCTCTAACACCGAGGCAGTAGGTTAGCTCGCCTTCCTTCAGCTCTTTGATATTTTAGGGCTTCTCCTCTGGTTCTCGGAGCTCTAGCACACAGCACACTTCTCGTTGATGAAGGAAAGGACTTCCTTGCAAATGGAATCTTCAGCAGTACAGATTTTCCTCCACTGACTGGCACAGCATTCTGCAGGATGCCTGCACCAGTAGCAACATCACCATCTCCCTTCTGTCACAGTACACGTTCATCTAACTTTCAAGAAACTAACATAACTTTACAGCTCTGTTCTCCGAAAAAAAAAAAAAAAAAAAAAATGTGAGCCATACAGGCCATTTGTCTTGGCTTCTAACCAGCCCTGTTCAGCAATAAGCAAATAAATAGATAAAACTTCAGGGGAAAAAGAACTTTACTTTCTCATAAAGGATTAGAAAAAAAAATCATCACTGTATTTAAGCAGATTCCCTCAATACATACAGTGCTTCTAGTCACCTAAAATAACATCTGCAATTATCTGCAAGAGCAGTGGTCAGGAGGTCCTCTCAAGTGTTCTTAGGCTAGAACAATCCCACTCCTTACTAGAAGCAAGAAAATGTATGTCCAGTTACCCACCTTTAAATCTTCCCCATAAGGTCTCATTTTGGAGGCTTGGTTACTTAACGACATTCTATCGTAAATAATTAATAGCACAGTTACCTTTTTGACTGATTAAACCTAAGTGCACACCAAGGAGCCTTATTGCCTTTTCTTTTTAATATGTATCTACCAGAAGAGGGAGCAGTCCACCTAGTCTGTGAGTACTTGATCTGTCTATCTTACTTCAACCCTTCGAACAGGAACTACAGTTTTATGTGAGTGTGCATTTGGCAGTTTAGAGTTTTATTTTGTGTTTATCAAAATAAAATGTAAAGGAAAGTAATAACTCTAACTTACAGTAAGTAGTGGGCAATGAGTGTTTAGGGAAGGAACTACTTTCAATTACTTTTCTGAAGGAATTAAATGAGCCGAGCCTTTGGTACAGTCAGAGTGGAATCCTGGAGGAAATAGAAACGTAATTAGGAGGTATGACTTCAGCACAGTAAGGACTATCAACTGCTTCCCTCCATTTTATCGAAACAATTTTAACCATTTACACAAGAAAAGATCAAGTGGTATTGGGTGATTTTTTTTCCTGTTATATATCTTGCATTTACATTATCTTAAGAAATAGAGTGTATAATGGACAATGTAAAATTATTTTGATGCAGTCACTTGAAGACTGAATAGTCATCCATTTTTACTATTAATCATAGTGTAGAATACATTACCTTCAAAGACCACCCAAAATGTGTGGTCATTTATTTTGCAGTCTAAACAATAGGGAAAATAATTATTTCAATCTGACCTGTGTTGTGATTAGACTATGCCTATGGCTGATGCTAGGCTGGGTAAGTCCTGTGAACCTTTCCTGAGGAGACAGGAATACATATCTATTCACCCAACACAGGGCCCTCATGCCAGAAACAAAAAGCCAGTTCCACCCAAGTGTGATTTGGTCAACCAATGCGCTTAATTGGGATTAATTACAATGATGTGGGCAACTAATGACTGGCAGTGACACTAAGAGAATACTATCTATTAACTAACTATGAATCCTGGGGTGGGACACTTCTGAGTCCCTTCCCCAGTCTATGGCAAAAATAACGAGCCCAGTTCTGTATAGGTCACCTTTGGGTAATTACAGCCGCTCTCAAGAGGGTTAGGATAATGCCCAAAGTATAACATTCCATGCATTGAGATTATTACATTTATTCATAAATTTCTTTTAAGTAATAACTTGCCCATGTGAAATAGTAGAATGTGGACATATATGAACTAAGAAACTCATGTGGACACCTGTTAATATTTAACTCAGAACTAATATTTTTCCAGGGCTATAGTGAAGGAAGGTTTGGTAAGTCAGAGCATGGAGTCCTCTCAACATGATAACCTGTGAACCGGAAAACTATTTTCTCTTTGTAGCCTGGCTCACCTCCCTTCAAGACTCACCTAGCTGAACGCTCTGCTACGTTTCTGAATAGTCTTTCTCGGTGTCTCTTTTAAGCCACAGACACTTCTCAGCTCACTCAGTCTTGGGAGAGAGGCTTGGGCAGAGTGGATGTGAGCCAAGGCTGTTACTGGAATTAGGGCTCCACAGGGCCAGGTCAGTGTGAAGATGGTTGTGGTGTGGTGTTTTTTTTTTTTTTTTGGTGTGTGTGTGTGTGTGTGTGTGTGTGTGTGTGTGTGTGTGTGTGTGAAGTAGCTTTCTCTCTGAAGCTGTCCCTGTTTGAACTTCCAGTTCCTTCTTCCCCTGTGGCCTAAATGGAAAGGGTGAGGAGAGCTGCATTTCACACTGAGCATTGCTTTCCTGTGCAGCAGATGGAGTCCCTGGCTACAGCAGCATATATGTTGAGTTTCTCCATGGAGATGACACAGTATGTCCAACTAAGTTTAAGTCCATTAATACTGATGTGATAGACAATACCATTTCTTGTGTTACATTCACTTCTCCCCTCCAGTGCAGTTTATGCAGTGTCAGCCAGACATTTTTAACGTCACTATTGAAACATCTTCCTAAACACCTAATGCAAGAAAGTTCTTCCCAAAGTTAACAGAAGCTATTTTTTGTCAGAGTATATGATTATAAACATCAATGAAATGGCATTAGGATTTTAATTTCTTTAACAGCGAGACTATGAGCTTTGGCGAGAAGGTTATGTTCTCTTCAGCAGTTTTCACTGGAGAATGACTTGAAATTCCCCAGTTTTCTTCCAGCTTTCAACTTGGCTTGACAACTAAGAGTATTCCATGGCCAGTAGGAACTAATAGGCTGAGTGGGAGGGCTACTGTTCCTCCTCTGCCTGGTAACCTTACAGATAACGGACTTTGCCTTTCCCTCTGTACATCTGAGCTGCTGGGAAACCTGCTGAGGGGACAATGAGTGGCTGTCAGCCATGAAGTGATGGAGAGCAACATTCAGGACCAAGGATTTGCCCAGGCCCCTTCGAGGACCCCAGGGAAAGTACTAGCAACACATACATCTGCTCTTCTTACATTTTTGTGAAATTTTCAATGCACTGTACTTTGATGAGAACCATGAAGTCTCCTTCTCTTCCCTTTCTGTTTCCTCAATGATGCTTCTCTTGTTCAATAATGTGGAAGCATCCAGAGATTTCTGGGTCATGGGAAGTGACTTAGGCTCTCATCTACCATTTATAATGGGATGAATGGGCTTGTGTTATTTACATTTTTCCAGGTATAAATTATTGCTAACTGTCTATATTAGAAATAACTTCTTTGATTAGCCATACTAGAGGGAAAAAATCTTGCTATTGTATCTTAGAAACAGTACAAACTGTTGTCATATAAAGAAGGAAGAAAGATCATTCATCCAGAGAATAAATGATCAAGTACTATGGAAGTGTTTCATATAGTAACAGATAAGCTGAAACATATTTTCTCATTTCTCAAAATCCTCTTAGGATCCTCCTTGCAGATCATGTCTGTCAACTTCTCATTCCTGTAAGTTACTCCTGACACATGCTTTTTTATGAAGAAATGAGGTTTTTTTAGCTCACAGTTTGGAAGATTCAAGAACATGGGATCTGTATCAGCTCAGCTGTGGTGAGGGGCCCATGGCAGATGGGGTATGAGCAACAAGGGTGGCAATGTAGCTCAGGGCAGGCGGTCTTTTCCTCATCTGGGAAGCAGAGAGAAAACAGAGAACAGGACAGGCAAGGCTGAGTTCTTCTTGCTCCACTTTCCCAGGAGAACTCAAAGGGCTGTGTGAGAACTACGCTGTGAAAGCATACCCTGGAAGACCTCGGAACTCACTGGGTCTTCTTAATGTCCTGCAAGTCCCCATAACACTGTCTCGGGACCAAACATTTAACACATGAACTTTGTGGGGGTTAGAGTGTATCTGAAGCACCTCATTGGAAATGTATTTGTGGGGGACTCTGGTAAAGAGCTCCAACAACTTAACTTCTGGTTTCCTATCTGGGCAACGAGAACATCTTTATTAAGAGAGAAATAAGGGTGTCAGTGCTGATCTCTTGGTTCCTCTTCTAAAAGAATTGGGTGTTTCCTTATACTGTCAGAGAACATGATATCTCACAACAAGTTTCTGCTGAAGTTGTTAACACCTTTTTTAAAGAGCTGAATAAACTAAGATGCAAAGAGCACGAGTGTTTATGACTTCCCTGAGTTCAGAATGCTGACAAATGACCTCCGTCCAAACTCCACACTGTCTCCTGATATAGCCAGCAGCAGGCCTTGCTAGAAAATATTCTTGGAGCACAACAGCCTAGTTGGCTGACTCTCTCGTATTGCCAGCTTTGAGTAAGTCACTGAGAGTCTCATGGTGTCTGTTTCACTGTATGTGTGTAGGGAAAATGTCCTTTCCTAAACTTACTACAAATGTTTTCAGCCATACTGACAGGGGATCACAAAAGTTCTATGAGGGCCTGGGATAAGAAGCCTGGAAAAGTTCCATAGTGTAAGGATTCTCTCTCTGTCCCTCCCCTTCCCCGTCTCTCTCTCTTTTAAAGATAACAGATAGCAATGTCTTACCCAGTGACATCCCTCTACCACTCTACCAGTGTATGAACAGTGTAGCTCATGTTTATGCTAGTGTACTTTCCCATGTGTGTCTTCTCTTTGCCCACAAAATACTTAGGTCAATAATAGAATGTACTTGATAGGTTTTTAGTATGAGAATCCACTTTTCTGTGCTTTTTAGTAAAAATTGATATTACAAGGAGGATGGTGTTTGTTTTCACACCCGAATTAACCTAATGAATAACAAGATAGTGTAATTCTCCTAAATCTTTAGATTACCAATTTCTCCTCTTGTTTCCTTTAGCATTTTCCATAATTGAGTCATTTGTGTTTTACTGAATGGCTTTTGTGGTTGCTTGCGTATTATGAATACAAATCTATCACTAATACAAATGTCATAACAAATTTCTTTTTAAATATTGTCATTTAATTTGATGTTTTATTTTATTATGCCAAATATGGCAAATTTTGATTTAAATTTTATTGGTTGAGAATTTTATATATGAGTTCTCTATTTATATAATTTCTATCCCTCTTTTTCTACTTCTTCCATGTCACCTTACACCACACACACATACACACACACACACACACACTCTCAAATTTATAACCTTTTTGTCATAGTCAAACATAACAAGTTTACTTTTGTTATTGTAATATTTTTATCTTGTCTGAGAAATTCTTTCCTTATTTGATAATATAAAGATACCCCTCTTGGCTGGGTGTGATGGCATATGCCTGTAATCTCAGCACTGTGGAGGCTGAGAGAGACTGATTTTAAGTTCCAAGGCCAGCATGGGCTACAAGTGAGACCCTGTCTTTAAAGGACAAAGCAAATAATCCTTTATATAATCTCTAAGATTCACTTTAAGAGTCTTTAATGGAATCAATGTCATATTTATTTGTGAAGGCAACTTCATTTTTCTATATCAAAGACATTTCTTGTAAGACAATTTCTTGAATGACCTAATGCAACTCTTTAATACAAAATATCAGATTTGATATACACTAAACTTTCACACACACACACACACACACACACACACACACACACGAGAGAGAGAGAGAGAGAGAGAGAGAGAGAGAGAGAGAGAGAGAGAGAGAGCGAGCAGTGGGGAAGAACAGGGAGAGAGGCTTGTTGTTTGCTGGCTTTTAATCCCTGAGAAAGAACTGTTTTAATGACAAGCAGAGAAGACTTTGTTAGTGAAGGTAAAAAAGGCTCTGTGGCAGCACACATGGACAGCCTTGGTTATTACTTCTTCCCACACTGAAAGATTTTGGTTGCTTCACTTTGATTATGCAGAAGTTATCATGTGATGCTCTCTACAAAATGGACCTCAGCAATCACCTTAGAGGTGACCTGGTGAACACTTTTGTACATAATAAAACTCAGTATACAAGAAATATCTGGGTGAGCTACCATTTCATCATCATGATGCTCTTTATAGATGGGATCTCTGCAATTCTGGTCTTAGGAAATACCACCCTGCCAAACTTTGTCAGCTCTGGTTCCAACAGTATCAAGAACACGGCTTTTCCGAATATCTAGGAGATGAACAACCTTTGCTTATGACTTGGCTTTCTAGGTTTTCCAAAGTCAAAATTATGCAATCTTCTGAACTTTCATCTGGGATCATTTGATTTTGTTGAGGTTTGTCCAGATCAGTTCTAGCAAAGGACTGATGTGTAGACAGACTTTGTGTGTATAGCAGGACTTTGTTTTGTATGGGCCTCTTAAAGTAAAATTTGTGATTATTTATATTTGAAAAAATTAAAATCTTCTTATATATTCTGAAAATTTTACCTTCCCAAACCATAAAAAATAATTATGATATATCCGAAAACTTTGCATCTACATAGAGTAGTGGAGAAGACTCACTGGCTCTGGTTTTATAATCAGAGTGTTCACCCACTCACTCTATCAAAAGATGTATTTTTCCATGGATTGTTCCCTCCAGTCCTTGTTTGCTATGAGAACCTGTGGTACTTAAGCCATCTGGTCTTGATAGTAGGGGAAAAGCTAACACACTGTCAGGACATGCCTGAGACCCTCATCTGGCATGGCCTCAAGGACTTATCTCAGATTTCACCCCAAACAGTCAGTTTTGTTGAAAGTTCTTTCAAGTGGAAGATTACTTGACTAGACTTATAAACAATGAACTTTAAGATACAACGTGGTGTAATGTTCATAGGTTGGACTTTATTTATAAATTATTCTTCTATTTATAAAAGGAATAAACTGGAATAGCTTTATAAAAATTCAAAAACACAAGAAAGGCCACAGAAAATGTCCAGGTGTGCTCAATATTTTGAACTCAAGTTATAATGATTGAAGTATAATTCTATCAGGCTTGAATCTAGAAGCAAAAGTGATTTCTTGTATTGGAAGTCTGGAAATAGCAACGAACTAAAATAAAACAGTGTTGGTGAAGTTGGAAAAAATAGGTGGAAATATTTTCTCAGAATATGTCCCTAGGAGATACTATGGCCTTTGCGTGTACCATTTAATTAAGGCGATATCATAATGAATGTAGTACCTTGGGCACATTTGGGGTTTTCAGATATTATCTTTTGGGTTAAACTTCAAAAGTCGACTGACCTTTGGCTTTTGCTATTTTCTTATAGTCACGAAAAACATGATTCTTGCTTTTCACAACAAACCAAATTTTGACATTTTCTTGGTAGGAAATTGTTACCATTAGATTGGATTTTTGTGAGGTGTTCATGTGTATGCAGAGGGTGGAGTTTGACTTCAGGTGTTTTTCTCCACTACTTTCTACTCTATTTTTTGAGACTGCATGTCTCAATGAACCTCCATATTACCAAGTCAACTAAATTTGCTGGCCAGGGAACCCCAGAGACCCCTTTCTTTCTGCCTCTCCAGTGCTGGGATCTAGGCTTGGTCTGCTGTGCCTGGCTTTTTCCATGGGTTCTGGCAATATGAGCCTGTGTCCTCGTGCTGAAGTACAGCAGACATTTGACTGACTGACTGACGCATCTCCCTAGCCTCCCATTTGTAGTTTCAATTTTTTATTAATTAAATGATAATTTGGCTTAGAGTCACTCTACATTCATAAATCTGCACCACAGGGGATGAGCATTTTCTTTGACCTGAACTTGCTTCTTAGTTAAAAAAAATAATAAAGAAAATTTCTTTTTCATATACTTTGTGATCTATGATTATGCCAATAATGATAGGGGGAAGCTCAGTTCTATAATCAGCTTAAAGGTATTTGCCATGTTATTATTAAAAAAAATGACTAACTGAAAACTACATGATGAGGAAAATAGATTTCCCAAGAGTTGCTGACACCCTTGGTAGGTATTTTCGGGTGTTGATTACCAGTGGAAAGCAACCAGTCTTAGGACTTAAGAAGCAGGAAATCATGATCACTGACTACTCATAAATGCCAGGACAGAGCCACTTCTGTCTAAGGAAATTATATTCACCTTGGATGGCTACAGAAACAGAATGATGCCAGGCTTATGCCACAAACTGAAGATCAATTGCAAGGTATGTTTTACCAAATTAAATAGCTTTAGAAAAGTTCCGAAAACAGTTCATAGCTGAGTGCATGTTTAAGACATATAAAGTTGCTAATGTTCAAAGTAGCACTGAGTGCCAGAAACAAAAAGTTGTCTTTTGAAAAAGACAGAGGAAGAAAAGGAAAATTGTGGAGAAAACAGTAAAATGGCAAGGAGAAAGGAAATGGGTCTGTATATCTTTAGATGATTTTCTCCCTGGTTTGCATTCCTTTAATTCTATCCCTGTCCCTCGGATTAGCAAACTGAGCCAAGGGCTGGCTTTAAACAAATCTTGAGAAGCCAGAAGTAGAACAGGAAATCTGGTTAGATAGAGCAAGGCAATTTGCTCAACATGTGGGTGCAATGTTCATCTTGCTAATGGATGGTCTGTGAGCCGAATAGTTACCAACAGATAAACTATTAATTTAAAGTAGAAATCAAATCCACCTTTTGGGATTTGAAGAAGTGAAAAGCTTTTCTTACATGTTCCTTTCCAAATAATCCTTTTATAACTACAGGCAATGTTAATTTTGACATATTCAAAATGTATAGTTAAAATTACAATTTCACCTCAATTTATTCTATGAAATCTTGAATGAACTTGGATAGACTGCTGCCTTGGCAAGTGGCGAAACGTGTCTTGAATTTTTCTGATTCCTCGCTCAGCCATTCTGTTGGCCATCTGGACCTTAGCCACTGTTCACGTCTCAAAACACACACCTAGTACTTCCTTCCTGGCTCAGGCTTAGCCTGACTTTGCAGAACATTGCTTCCTTTATATAATAATGTTGAGGGCAGAAAGTCTTTGTACCTCATTTTTATTTTTTCCATATCAAGAAATGTGTCTCACCTTGGATTTGACCCTGTATGCTTCCTGCCGTTCATTTTTTTTTTTTTCAGTCAAATGAGTGTTCTTTTTTTGCAACAACCAGCTCTTTCTAAAGTAAAAAATCCTGTTTGGTTTGAACCATTCTTTCTTTCAGTGTTATATTTTTCTTAAGCAACTCATGTATTAAAATGCTATGTAACAATAGGATATGATTGACTAAAACATGCATTTTTTAATCTAGAAATTCTTTAGAAAAGCAACTCAGTTCTTCCAAGTGGAACAATCTTTTAGGAGGGATAACTGTGGAGCAAAGCTTGGTGCAACATTTTATCCTCTGTTGTCCTGCTTCTCTTTAAAATTGAAGTACCTAGGTGGGGCTATTCTTGTACTTATTTGTTGTTCTGTTAAGAGGCACTAACTGGAATATTGACAAGATTCATAGAAAAACAAAATTTAAAGAAGATAACTTTTCAAATGACAAGCCACCAGTGAAGTCAGAAGTAAGTGTTAGACATTTCAAGACAAAATGGTTAGTGCAGATGTCCACTTAGCTTGCTCCTGCCTCCTACCTCCATCACCGTTCTTGCATTGTGCAGATTTTCACTTGCACTTTTAAGAAAGCATCAATGGGTGGAGCAGGTTTGTTAAGGAGAGTGCTCTGGCAAGGACATTAATTTTGAGGAAAAGATGGGTCATCAAGTACTATTTACTTAATCTCTCTGAACCTCAACAACATTTATTTGAAATGGCTAGCCCACTACTTACAGTGTTTGTTGACCAGCTGGGCTTTTTCTCTGATGATTTTTGTGCAGCATACAACAGTAAGATTTCAGGAGCTTAGAGCAACATTCCCTGGGCATTCATGAATCTGGTAGGTGGACTGTGTGGTCTTGGATAGTCTCAAGAAGAATAAGGTGAATTCTGTGGTTTGGAGTCCAATTCCGGCCTATCTTGAAAGAGTAATTGCAAGGTGGTGTGCTGCTTCATGACAATGGGTGTGTGGGAGTGTGAGGGGGATTCCAAGATGTCAGGTACAAGTGCCTATGTCTTCACAGTGTTAGTTTGGTATAAACGCTCTGTCACTTCCACCAATATTCAAATTGGCAATGAAAGTGACATGGCCAAGCCCAAAGTCCTTACAAAAGAAAGACTTGTGGCCCAAACATTTAATCTATCACTACAGGAGGGATATTATTTTAAAATGGATACCCAAAGAAAGAAAGAAAAAAACATTTCCATAAAAGGGTACACTTTTTTAATCCAAATTACCGCACATACATACAAATAAATAACCTAGTTGTGCTTATTATAAGTATATATTTATTTCAGATAAAATAGACTATATTGGGAAGCTGGAAAGATGGATTAGTCAGTAAGATGTTTGCCACACAAAGATGGGAGCTGAGTTTGGATCCCTCACACATACAAAGCCAGGATTTGTGGTATGTGCCTGTAATTCCAGCACTAGAGTGCAAGAGATAGAGGGAACACAGGAGAATCTAGCTGCCAGACAGGCCAGCTGAATTGATGAACTCCAGATTCAGTGAGAAACTCTGTCTCAAAAATATATGGTGATCTGGGCCTCAGAGATTCCTCAGTGATTAAGAGTGCATATTGCTCTTGCAGAAAACCTGAGTTTGGTTCCCAACACTAATGGCTAGAGGTTCAGAACCATCTGTAACTCCGGCTCCAGGGGAGTCTGAGATCCCTGGCCTCTGCAGACTTGTGCAATCATGTGTACATACCAACCCCCACCACTCTCACACATACAGATGATTTAAATATAATTCCCCTTGTAATGAAATCTTACCAATCTCTTTAGGTCTAAAAGAAATTACAGTTTTACTCTTAATCTTGACTTTCATTGAGTGTTTTAGGCTATATGCAGATTTTAGAGTATAGGTGAAATATTTTACAGTTGGACAACCATGAAAATTTTTTGGAGGAATTAGGATTTGAAATAAAAGGAAAGGAAAGAGATAAGATATCTGCAGCAATTAAAGTTCCTTATAATTTAGGAAAGGATTTGCTCAAATGGCATTAAAAAAGAAATGCTTAGAATCAGTAAGAATTCAAAACTTGGTACTGAAATCCAGACCAATGAATGAAGCAGGCCAGATGCAGAAATAGATGCCTCCCGACAATGGCGGGGTTTTTAATACTAAAGTTGTAGATGCTTCAGATGTGTTTGCAAACACTGGTTACTTAAGCATATTGTCTATTTGCCCATGTTTTGCTTATTGTTTATAAAGTCATTGGTCACCCAATATTTTATTTTGTAGTAATTCTCTCTCTCTCTCTCTCTCTCTCTCTCTCTCTCTCTCTCTCTCTCTCTGTGTGTGTGTGTGGGGGGGGGGGTGTTCATTACTGTGTATGTGTTTATGTGAGTGCATGCGAGGGGATGATGTCAGTTATCTTCCTCAGTCATTCTCCACCTTAGTTTTTGAGACAGGGTCTCTCACTGAACCTGGAGCTCACTGAATTAACTGACCTGTATGGCAAATAAGCTCCAAGGATCCTCCTGCCTCTGCCTACCCAGTTCTTGTACTGCCTTGTCCAGGGCTCTAGAGATCCACACTCAGGTCCTTGTGTTTACACAACAAATGCATTATTGACTGAGCCATCTCCTCGTTGACCATTTTTAGACCAGAAGCGTTGATAAGATCTGTACTAATTCTTGGGCTATATCTGTACTACTCTCAGGAGCATGATTGGAGGTTATATATTACATAAAACATTGATCATTTCTTCCCTATTCCCAGTGTTTTCTGTTTAATTTGTCTAGTTATAATCAAATTTCATTAATACCTCCCCTGATATGTAGTGAAAGAATATTTAATACTTAGGCACTACACACACACACACACACACACACACACACACACACACACACACTTCTTTTTTTTTTTTTTTTTTTTTTTTTTTTTTGGTTTTTCGAGACAGGGTTTCCCTGTGTAGCTTTGTGCCTTTTCCTGGAACTCACTTGGTAGCCCAGGCTGGCCTCGAACTCACAGAGATCCACCTGGCTTTGCCTCCCGAGTGCTGGGATTAAAGGCGTGCGCCACCACCGCCCGGCCACACACACTTCTTAATTGTAGAGCTTATCTATATGTCAGACACTAGGATTTTCTATTCATTTTAATTAACTCTTATTCTGTAAAATTGTAATTTAAAGTGGAGCACAGGACTTTTCGTCAGCTATTTCTTCACAGGCTAGCTAATGACAGCCGAGGAGGCTTTCATCCCCTTCAGGCAGAAATGAAAACCTTGTCTGGGCCATTAATTCTTCTGATGAAAAGGTGAGGGCTTCCCCTGTCACAATACTCCTCTTTCAACAGTTCTTCCCAATAAGCCTGGAAGCCTGGTACTGCAAACACGCCAAGGAGCACATCTGCAGGTCCATAGGGAGACGACGTCACCCCGGAATGCGCCTCAGAAACTTCTTTAATTTGAAAATAGCTTTGTATTTCTGTCCATTGTGCTTTGAAAAGGTGGAAACACTGCTCAAAACGGATGGTTTTATGTCAATGAATGCATCTTTCTATGGACATGCTATAGATGAAAAATTGGCCTACAGTGTAATTATGCACATAGGCTATAAAATGATATGTGGAAACATAACCTACCAGTTGAGATAATATTCATAACGCAATACAGCACCCTCCTGAAATATAATGTGACTTGTCTAATAGAAAGGCTATATGGAAAATAATGAATGGTTATATCTGCATTGCATTTATTTATTTAAAGAGGAGTTTATATTCATAAATTTTAACTTAAAAGAACGGCTTAGGGCGGTACTCCTTAACTAGAAAGCACTGAAAATCTGTTAATGTTGTTGGTCTGGACATACTTCCTGGAGTTATGTCCTGTCCACTTTTTACATTTAAAATCATCTGAATTGCTCCTCTGCTCTGTAGCTCACTTGTCTCCCACATACTTACTTCAGCCATAGATGTTTCCCCCCAAGGAAGTATCTTAGGTGACAATCATCTCAAACATGATGATCTCTGTTTACTTTGTGGATTCCAGTCCGTCTGCCATGCACATCCTGGAACACATGCACTGTTACGTTTGAATGTGTTTACACACTTGGTCCTTGGCTACTGGTGCTGTATCTAGAGGTTGTGCAGGCTTTGGGATAGGAGGCCTAGCTGGCACATGAGGGCCACTGGTGCTGGACCTTAAGGGTCATTGCCTGACTTTTCTTCTGGCCAGAGCTCTGCTTCCTGTCACCTCACATTTGTGACTGGACACCTCATGCTTAAACTGCTCTTCCACCCTACTGAAGACTATATACACCCTGTACTGTAAACCCAAGTTAATCCTTTCTCCCCTGAGTTGCTTCTGTCTGGTATTTTGTTAAAGCAACTAACAAATGTATTTTCCCAAGATCATGCTTTGTATTTCCCAAACTCCAATTCATCTGTGTATTTAATTGTAAGCGATAAAAAGCAATATGTACACACAACTTTCTCTGCCAAGAATTTTTAGCATTGCTGGGAAGTGGGGCAAGTATATAAGTATCTATCACTTGAGAAGTAGAAAGAGGACTGTGAAGTGGCAGAAAGGATGGCTAAATTGTGAAAACCTATGTGGCAGAGGGTAGTTTTGGTGTAGATGATCAGACTAATGTTACAGACTTCATGCACAGACACGAATATTAAGAAAGGCAGAGAAGCACATAGAAATTATTGAATGTTTTTTTAATGCATAGAGACCAGCACAGCTGTGAGAGAAAATAATTTAAAGGTGAGCCACTGAATCTAGTGAGTGAAGAGTAACCAGACTAAAAAAATAATGACAAAGTGTCTCATTCAAACCAAAAAACAGGCTAATTTCTTTCCTAGACATTGAGACATATTTCAAGGAATTTTCTACTTGTGACGTGAATATGGGTCTGAACAGTTACAGTCTTTACAAATTCAACTAAAGCATCATAATATGCCTGGCCTCAGCAATGGCATTTATTTCTCTGTCTTAGTTTTGAAATTTGAACTTTATGCTAAACAATTCATAACAATTTCCTAGGGATGATGACAATAAATGAGGCTCTTTATAAAACTGTGTCCCTTGTAAACTGTTCCTTCTTCACAATATATTACAAAATCCATCCCATGTGGAATGAAGAAGATACGATGGATAAATGGCAAGTGATATGGTTAAGAAATAACATAGCACAATTTTCTTCATGGCTTTGGATAGGCAAGTATTTCTCCTGCAGGGTCAAGAGCTATTGAAATGACTTGGGGGTTAAGAACACTTGCTGCTCTTGGAGAGGACATGGGTTTGGTTCTCAGTCCTGATATGGTGACTCACAACTTTCTGTAACTCCTGTTCCGGGCCACCTGACATACTCTTCTTGCCTCCATGGGCACCAGGCATGCCTCTGGTACACATACACACAAACAAGCATGCACTTATTCATACATGTAAGAGAAAAATAAATAAATCTTTAAAATAAATAAATAAATCTACACCAGTTCTATTTCTTAAAATACCAAGCACATGGAATCTATTATTACATATCCTCAGGAGAAGAATTGAAACAATGTCTTGACAGATGAGATATGGGGTCATAATGGTTTAGAGCGACTGCCATCCCTACAACACATACTCACTTTTGGAAATTCAGGGGTAGGCTAGAACGTTTTAAGGTAATTCCTTACTCTGCCCATATATAGAAAATTACAGCATGAAGAACATGACACTGGCAAAAGAAGAATCATTTCAGAAAGGCGTGGCTTACAGTGTTTTGGGCTGCACGTACTAAATACTCAAGCCAAGCTGGTGTGGCTTAGACATGCATTTATAATCTCACATAACAAGAGAATAGAGGCGGAGATGGTCTAGTGATGTGTCAGTAGCAAGGAGAAACGGGCACACTTTGTCCTTTTGCTCAACAGGCAAAGAGGTCTTTGCCTTTAGTCTATCTGTCTTCTTTACACATGACAGCTGATTTACAGATCTCAGAAATTAGCACTTAAAGATACATTTTCTTTTTATGGACCTCTTTTGATCACAAAAGAAAACCTTTCCAGCTCCTTTCCTCAGCCCTGACTACAGGCCTGCCTTCCTTGCAGTATGAGCAAGTACTGCTTGAGCTGTCTGTTAACGAAGCTAATCACTGCTCCTCCAATCTGTTGTGATGACTTGCCTAGAACAAGCCACTCTCCCAGGTTGCTGTCTGACATGAGGAGGTAGACACCCCATAGTAAAACCAGTGGCTGTGGACTTGGAAGGAATAAAGAGGTGGGAGATCTGGTGTTGGCCAGGTACCCAACGATGTCTGCTACACGATAGCAGAAATGCTACCACCCACCGTGGCTTTACAAGGGAGGGACTGCTTCAGCCGAAAACCAAAGTTCTGCTTTGACATGAATTTTGTGTGGACACGATGTTTTCTTCTGTTTACAAATAGACTTGGCAACAGTAAACCAAAACATGCACAGTCTACTTCTTGAGTATTCAAAACAGCTTATATACTGAATTGGGAATGAAAAGCTTATTGAAAGGTTAATGTTTAGCATGGCGACTATTTAAGCCATTCTTTTATTAAAATATGACAATTTCCTTACCAAATTTCTTACCATTTTAATTTCTTTAATCCCAATAAAAATCTTTTCCAAATATTTCAAATATATGCAGTTACTTTTAACAGGTTTAACTCAGTTCCCTGTGTGGTTTTCAATGATGCATAAAGTGTGTGGTATATTCACCGTCTCCATCTTCAGTAATACGAACATTCCTCTACAAAGAACTCGGACCGTGAACTCGCCTATCATTCGCGCCTGCCAAAGCCAGTCTTCTGAATCCCAGGCATGAGCATCACGAATTATTTCAAACCTACAAATTTACGGCCATTTTGTGTTTAAGAGGCTGAAGATAAAAACTGTGAGTCTCCACCAAAGAAAGTTCTACGTGGCCCACAACTTACTCCTCCTGATCTCTGTTTCCCATTCTTACCTGTGCCAGGCAGCAGGGACTCGCCGGGCACAGAGGGGCAGCTAGCTGGGCAGTGAAAAGAGGCAGGTAGTGCTTGGAATGATCTGAGAAGCCCTACCACAAGGCTTTTATTTGATCTTGTGTGAGACTCCAGATACAAAGACAAAGTAAACCTGTTGCGATGAGGACTCACTAAGGAAGAGAGACAGAGCTGAACTAAATAACCCACTTCAAAATAAAAATGCACATGTACAACACCGCACTCGGTAGGGCGACACGTTATGAATTTAAAGTTAGTAAGTTCCTACTTTAGGTTGCAACATGTCTGTCCTGGGACTGAGACTTGAACTCCTGTTAATTTGTCAAAGATAAATTAGTTAAAGGACCCTCTCTTATTTTCACAAATGCCAAGTGCTGCGATCTCTTTTGAGAAGTCAATGTTGCATGTTTTATGACTGGAGAAGAGGTCTCAACTGTCAGTCAATATCTGCCTCAAAAGTCTTCTGAACCCCTTCTGCATCTGGTCCTCATTAAGGCTTCTAAGCCAAAGAATGATTTCTCCCTTCTAGAATCTAGGGCCTAGAGACCTATGGGTCCCCATGAGAGAAAATGAAAAAACATTTTTCCCTTCATCCTGGCCCCTAAATCTCCTTTTGTGTGTACAACACCGAAGGTTCTGAGCGCACCTCCACCCACCTCAAGTTCTGGGGCCAGCTCCATTGCAGCCAAGCTATTGAGGAATCTTAGTGCCTCATCAGAGAGGAACAAGGGGGACGGTTCCCGATGGCAGATGAGCTGAGAGGGGCGGGAGAAGTTGGGGCTCCCCCCCCCCCCCAGGGTCCAGACCATCCCCGCCCCTGTAGCAGAGGCTCAGAGCACGCCCACGAAAGCTCCTGGCTTGCTGCTAGTCGACTCTCTCGTGGGCCTCGGGCCAGGACTGGGTGGAGGTGGAGGTGGGGGTGGGCAAGGAGGGCTCTGGCGTCACGTGCCTGAGCAGGGACCTCAATAAATGCCCGCGAGCGCTGGGGAGCGGCGGAAGCGCCTGGCGCCGGGGCTCTGCACGCTGAGACTGCACCGGGCCGAAGCTCGAGGTCGCCGCTCGAGGAAGAAGCTCGAGGAGCCTTCCCCTTTCCCCACCCCTCCTCCAGCATCCACGGCTCAGGGACACAGGGGGGCCCACTCTGCCCAGAGAGCTGCTTTCCGCGGCCACTCCGCTATCTAACTCGGGGCCTGCGTCCGCTGCTCCTCCCAGGTTTGCGAGGAGTCGCGGAGGTAGGGACTTCAGCCAGCTCAGCGTCCCTCGGTGGCCCGGTCCCTCCCCATCGCCGCGTCTGTGCCGTCCTGTGTGGAGAGGCTGGGGGCAGCTGCGGACACCCGCCGTCCTGCTCGGCTCAGCTCTCGCGCGGGGGACACCACACTGGAGAGGTAAGGGCGACTCACAAGCTGCATCCAGAGAGGTCCAGCTGCCAGGTTTTCCCAGCTCCCCTTTTGGAAACACGATCTAGGAAAAACACCAACTTGTAGAGAGAGGTCTGGCCCAGACAGGGTAGGTGGGTTGCAGGGCAGGAACCCGCGGCTACAGAGATGAGCCTGACTTAGTTCATACAAGTGACTTCTTTGGTTTCACGCTGTCCTGGGCGCGCCCTCTCTGCCCGGTTTGGTGAACCGCGGGCTCCTGCTGTGTCTGAGGGGCTTGCTCTCAAGTTCTCCCGGAGCATTCTTGGTGAGGTCTGGTTCACAAGTTGGTCACAAACTTTGCAGAAAACATAACTGATTTCTTCATCTGCGGGTGGGTCAAAGAAAAGTTGATCCAGGGACCCGAGCCATTCATTCGCAGTTATTCACCGGGCCCTCTCCAGGCACCCATGGGTGCAGGCACGGATAGTGTAAAAATCCGCTCGCAATTTCAGAACATTATGGACATTATGAATAGCTATGAACCACAAATGAGATACTGGGTTATTGTGCCTTAAATTAAAAAAAAAAAAAAAACTCTTGAAAGTTTCTACAGAAAATATAAACCTCTAGACAAAAATAAAACACTGTACTAACTGTATTCTTTGAAGGCTAAATGTAATCTGTTATTTAAAACCTTGTAATTCAGAAATTATTCTCAAGCTTTGAGCTTCCTGGCTACTTTCGTCCTTGACTTTTGGCTTCATGGGTAGCTTGGAAAAATATTTTCTGCAAACAGTGCGCTGTGAAAATTCTCTGTGGGGAAATGGGGGCCATAGAAAAGGTGTTTTCAAAAGCTGAGTGGTTGCTTGTTGAAGTTTGCTATTAGAAAATAAATTCATCTCAATCACGTGACATGTCTTATAGCCAAAGGGAGTGGAAGAGCCTATCTTGGAGATTTTCCTGAGGCCGTTCATTATGATGTGTACCGCTCCGGAGTGGCTCAGAGTGACCGCACTGCTCTTCGTGGCTAGAGCGGTTCCAGCTATGGTGGTTCCTAACGCCACTTTGTTGGAGGAACTTTTGGAAAAGTACATGGATGAGGATGGTGAGTGGTGGACAGCCAAGCAGAGAGGGAAAAGAGCCATCACAGACAATGACATGCAGAGCATCTTGGATCTCCACAACAAACTGAGAAGTCAGGTGTACCCAACGGCTTCTAATATGGAGTACATGGTAAGACATCTTTCACGTGGGATATACCAAAGAAATGTTTATTGGTGCATTCAACGCCATAGGTAAATTACTTCACGCTATTCCTTAATTTTTTTTATCACATGTTCTGTTTTAATTTTAAGTTTTCTTCGAGTATATCCTTATCTGCAAGCTCTTTCGTTCATGTTCCTGTTGTTAAGAGCATAAAATTAAGTAACTTCCCATCCACTCTTCCTACTAAGCATTCTAAAAACCTTTGATCCGACCTGAAGGAAGCTCACCACCCTCCTAAATGGCCTCTGTATTGACATTAAATTTATTTTTATTACATATATTTATTTTTTGTGTAGGGGGTCCCCATGCCATGATGAAGGGGTGGCAGTCATAGGTAAACTTTCAGGAGTCAGTTCGCTCTTTTGGCATGTGAGTCCAGGTCGTCGATCTCCAGTCATCAGGCTTGGCATTTATGGGCTTTAGCCATCTGGCCAGCAGCCCCTGTCTTGACTTTCAATTTACTTAGTAGAAAGATTCTGCCCTAATGCTCCATAGAACCTTCCTGTAAATGGTGGAGCTAAATAACCAAGACTGAGACCTTGTGGAGAGTTTTGTATTGTTGGAGCACAGGTATGTCCCCAGGTAGACTTCTGTTTCTTGCAAATATGAGAATCACTTTATGGTTGTTTTATGTTAGACTGCTTTGGCCACGGGTTACCTCCATGTATTTATTGTTTGTAAGCTTCAAAGTATAAATACAACTCTAGGCAAAGAATTAAATTCTAAAGAATCATTTTGTCCTTAATCACCTCTTATAAATTAACTGGCTTGGGAAACAAAATTAGTTCTTTAAAATTATTAGCATGCCTTACATATTTATACAGACTTTCAAACTGTATTATGTTACTCCCGTGAACTCAGAACGCACTGTGCTAGTGAAGTCTGATAGCAAATACTTTGATGACAGCAAAGCGCATTTAATGAACATTCACAAGCATAGTTCTCCTTTAGACACCGTTGTAGGGTGCAGTAGTGACAGCCATTCCAGATGTCCCTTTTCTCCCTGTATTTACCTTAGTCCTGATGGATATCCCTTTAGATAAATTTCTAGAAACGTGGCAGTTCTAACATTCCATGACCCATACAAAATAGTGCATTACATTATTTTAACTTTTACTTGAAAATATTTTACCCTAAAGAAAGCAGGCAGCATTCAAGACAACTCATCAGAAACTGGGAATTGGGGCCCATGTGGAAGGTAGAAAGAAATTCTGGCATCATCACTAACTGACTGTGTGAATGGCCACACAGTAATGTAGCTCTGCTTCATGTTCCTTAAGGCCATGCCAGGAGGGGTTGTGATGATTCACTGAGATAGCCTATAGTTTAATTCTTTAAGATACATATTACGAGGCAACGATGTGATTGAAGAAATAAGTAATGGAATTTTAGGCTTCCTCACACTCTTTACATTTGGCATCTAAAGAGATTGCTCCCTCTTTTCAAAATTCCATGCAGGATGTGACATATCATGCTTATTTTGGAGTGTTTGAGATGAAAATTTCTCTAACTTCCTTCATTAGTGAGCCTCCAATGAGATCAAATTGTGGAGCCTCTCTAAGTTGACCACTGTTCATTTATTCCATGATGGCTGGCCATGAGTGGCTTTATGTGTGTGTGGTTGTGTGTATGTGGTGTATATGGGTGTACATATATGTGTGTATGTGTGTGTGTGTGCACACGCGCGCGTGTGCACATGTGTGTTTGTGGGTGCACATGCACTTGTGTGTGCATGCATGTGGAGGTCTATCACTCCCTGCCTGAGCATTATTTGAAATAGGGTCTCTCACTGAACCTAGAATTCACTGAATCAGCAAGACTAGGTGGCCGATGAGATCCATGGGTCCTCTGGTCTGTGCTTCTCCAGTGTTGGCATTACAGATTGACACCACTTTGCCTGGCTTAGGAGAGTGCCTCACTCAAGGGAGTGCTGAGGATGTAACCAGGTGCTTGTGTTCTGTGGTAAGCACTTTGTAGATTGAACCATCTCTCTAGTCCCTCCACTAACTTTTTATTTAAAATAAAGAAGAACTTGGGGCTTCAATCTCACGAAAGGGAATGTGAGGATCTCTGTATGTGATTTAATATGCAAAGCATGAAAAATATTCTGTGATTTTTTCCCCTATGTCTACTTACAAAATAAAAACAAAAACCCAACAATAACTACCCAGAGTATGTTTGATGTCTAGTTTGGGATGTTTATTTGGGTTTCATTTTTGTTTCATTGGTTTCTTTCTATCCTTGAAATGTAGATCGAGAAAGCAGCCAGGGTTTATGTTGTGTTGCCCTGAGATACTACTAACATTGGAGCTGTGTGCTGGCTTTAACCAGACTGTAGAGCTCTGTGCTCCACTGTAATATTGAGAGATATTAATTTTAGAATACACACTGAAGGGGTATTAAAAAGTGATTATTGGGAATATTATTGACTTTATGAATTTCATAGGAATGAAAGTGCAGATACTGATCAGTCATTTAGAATATAGTTAGCTCAATGATTTAAAATTATTTTAAGAAATAAAGCTTAAATCTAAAAGTTGGCCATAGAACCATTTTCTGTGTAACTTTAAATGTCCACTTACACTCTATATGTCTTTTCAGATTAACTGCTGAGATAGCCAGTCTCCTTATTTATAATTGGTTCCTATTTCAGTCCTACAATAGCCGGACCACACACTGACTTACTAAGGTCATGTCCCCACTCCTACCCTATCCTTACTTCACTTGTAAGTTAAAACCCTACTGTTGAAAGCTATGACTTTTCTTGAAGAGCTTATAACTTGACAGAGGAAAAAGAATAGATAGGCTTGAAATCCTCACATACATGGGATCACAAAATTCTTTGATCATGCCTATGAGTGATGCCAAGGGAACTGAGGGTAATGAATGGTCCTTGTGAGAGATTTTCAAAAGTAACTTTGAGGTGCGTGCTGTTTATTCATGGTGATCAACACCACTAGTTGAAGGTAAGAGCAGATAGCCAGTGTCAGTCTCTGTCAGCCTGCTTTGGGAGAATCAGACTAAGTTCAAGCACAGAGCTGGGGAAGAATCTTGAACCACAGAAATGGTGGCAGAAACTAGAAACCCTAGGGAGAGTGATTTTCTACATTTGGTTTAGAGAGAATTGAGAATTGAGGCGTAGGCATCAAATGAAGGGACAAGGGGATTACCAAGTAAAAACACTGGCTTTGGATGTATACAGCAGCAGGCTCACATCTTGTCCCTGCTGCTTACTGGAATGTGAACTCTGATCGTCTGCTGCCCTTCTGGGCCCTGGCTACGTTAGTGGTAAAGCTGGTGGAAAAATACAAAGCCCAGAGGTTGCACTGAAGTGAGATGTTTGACTCTGTGGAATGGATATGCCTTCTTCCAGCCTGCTGTCATGTGGGTTTATGACTCTGTGGTAAAATTTGGTCATCTATATTCTTCTTTTATTCAACATTGAAAATGTCTTCACAGTAGAGTTGGTCATCTTTTCTTCAACATTGAAAATGTCTTCTCTGGGTTTTGCTTTATCAATTCCATTTAAATACCATCAGGTTTCCATGGCTCTGTCTTCCATACTTCCATCTGGCAACCCTCTCTGCACTTCCTTCATGTGTTTCCTAGTATGCGTGGGGTGGTCTCCATGTAGAGTCATTCCACAGTAGTAACTTCCAAAGAAAGCCAAAGGCTTGTATTCATCTTCAAGTCCACATACCTGATTTCCTACCCACACCCATAAATAAATAAACATCTGCTAATCCAGGCCATAACATTTGTCTCACGGATCTCATTAAGCCCATCTCTTCTGGTTCATTCTCACCTTTGTTCCTCAGCTCAAACCTGCCTTGGCAGCACAGCTTCCCCTTTAGCAGGCTGCATGAATTCATTCTTGTTTTATAGCTCAGGTCACCCTCCTCACAGCTGGTAAAGCTGACTTTCTCCTCAGCTTGGCTGTGTTGGTCACTCAGTTGAACAAAAGTTCATTGGACTCCTCCATGGTTCATAAGTATCTAGAGTTAACTCAGGAAAGGAAACACCTGTAGTCTGCACCAAGGTCCTCAGCTACATGTGTTCACACTGGCACACTTGCTGTTCTTAACCAAGGACATGCTTCTTTGGCTTTTTTCCCTGTTTGGTATCATCCACATTTGGATGCCTGAGTCCACCTCTTCCTATCAGACTCCTGTTTGTCCCTCAAAACTGAGCTCAGATGCCATCCTTCTTATCCCTCATCTAAAGCATTTTCTGGTGTGTAGCCAGAAGTTTCTCTGGTCCTGCCCAGCCTGGCAGTCGGGATGAATCTCTTGTACCCGTCTCCCATAGCCGCTTGGTTCCAAGTAAATACACAGAGGCTTATATTATGTATAAACTAAAGAGCTAGCTAGCCAGAGGCTCTTTCATCTTAAATTAGCCCATTCCTATTAATCTATGTATTGCCACTTGGCTCCTGGCATCTTGTTGTTCCTTTGGCAGCAGGCTGGCATCTCCCTCCAACTCCACCCTTCTTGGACTCGTCTTCAGTCTGAATGTATCATCTAACCTATTTCTGCCCTGCCATAGGTCAATGCAGCTTTATTTATCAACCTATCAGAGCAACACACATTCACAGTGAACAGAAAGACATCCCATAACACTTCTCCTTTTCTGTCTAATCAAAAAGGAAGATTTTAACTTTAACAAAGTAATATTACATATAATAGAACAGTTATCAAGCAATAATTACAGTTACAATATCTAGTCTATTTGTATTTGGCAAAGTTAAAGAAAATATTCTATCACCTGTCCTATATTTGTGAGTCTAAAATTTCATAACTAATTTATCTCTTATCATAACCTAGGAAAAATATAATTGTAACTTGTCTTCAACTACATCAAGGACCTCAGAAGGATATAATATTACCTAAATGAACAGGAAGTACATTGTAAGCAACTTCCATAATTCTAGAAATGACAGAGACAGCTGGCTACCTGGACAGTCATCCAAAGTTCCTGTCCAACATTGATGCATCCATCTTCAGCCTATAGGCTTAGAATCTCTCAGTCACCTCTCCCTATGTCCTGCAGAATGTCTGGCAGTCTCCTCTGAAGCAGGAACCTGAAGGACCATCTTGCTTTGTTTTAGCAAAATGCAGTGGTCATTTTCCTTTGAGTCTTGTATGTCCAGTTTGTACAATATCCTGTCAAGCAGTTGAGGCAAGGGTACTTTTTTGCCTAGTGGCTAACTTTTGCCACAAAGAAAGGAACTCCATCAGTGGGTTTCTTCCATGCCCATCATCTTCCTTGAAGTAATTGGTGCTGCTAGGAGCAGACGTGTCTCATTGTCCAGAAAAGTCTAAGTTCTTAAAACATTTTAAATGCTATATTCTGTAGGTCTTTGAAGTATTTGAAGGTTATTTACCTAACTGAAATGTATCTATGTATACCTAGAAAACTTAACTAACATGACTATAAATTTTATTATCATAGATGACTAATTATTAATCTGTATTTCCTAATTATACATTACAATTTTAAATGAGTTGCATCAACATAATACCTTAAACAAGAGTAGAAATATATGTACAGTATAACAAAATTAACTTTAAATTGTAGCAAAAACTAAAATCCATAGCAATATAAAGCATTTTAAACAAGTTGTTGCTCTTTAAAAGTAGATTCAATAATCTACCCTTTCATTCTATCATATTTATATTATCAGTGGGCCCGTTCCTCTGACCCATTCTAAAGTACATCATTGCACCTTGTTTATATTAAAGTTTCAGTAAAATATATGCATGTCTTATTTCCTTTCTAAGACTTTGACTTCCTAGAAAGGTAAGGATTATACCATATTTCTCTTTATAACTCAGTGCCCACTGCAGTAAAAGAATTGCCTATGCAGCAAATGTTTGTGGTTGGATATTATTAAATTCTAAACTATATGTGTTAAATGAAGGCATAGGAGGAAGAATGAAAAAGATAATATCTGAGACAACTGTGGAGAACACGCATTAATTAAATTAAATTAAATTAAATTAAATTAAATTAAATTAAATATTCTCTCTCAGATAGAAGCCCCTTATCTAGGCCTTTAGAGAGAAAAGGCAGAGAAAAGGTAGTGGGGATTGTACTACTATCCACAAATTTCCTCGTGTGGCTGAGAAAGTATGCCTGGGAAGTGGCATGGAAAATGAAGACAGATATAATTGGGAGGATGTTATGGGTCACCTTTAGTCAGTATAAAAAGCCATTTGAGCATTTGAATAGAAGACAAACTGATTTTAGGATTGTTCCAGGCTCCACTGGAAATGGTGTGTAGGTGGTTGGAACTCAACTTTGTGCATCACTATGATGATGTAGCAGCAGCAGTCCAGTCGACAGTGACCAGGGGTGGGCTGCAGTGGGGAGGGGGTGAGAAGTGGTAGGAATATGAATGTTACCTCCTGGCAATTCGTTTATCCTGAAAAATTCAAAGAAGTTTTGTTCCAAGACACATAAAGTTGACTCGGCTAGCAGGCAGCCAGTAGATGGAATTCCCTCTCCTGGTGAAAGATCTATCTGTCCAAACTGTGATGCAGAATTTTGAAAATTAGTGGCAGTTTCTGCTCTGGTTTGCATATGAATGGAAAACATTATGCATCCTACAAACCTGAAAAGACTTTCAGAAAGAACATTGAGAAAATTCTAGAAATCACTGATTACATGCTATTCAACACAATTCTAAGATTAAAGGAGACAGAACCCACACTCCAGCTTTTTTTTTTCTTCAGAACAGAATAGTTAGTTGTTTTCCTACCTGGTCTGACATCCTCTCTCCAAATCCAAAGTTGTCTCTTACTCTCTCTGTAATAGAAGATGAAAACTTTAGCGTTAGCCGGGTGGTGGTGGTGGTGGCGGCGGCGGCGGCGGCGGCGGCGGCGGCGGCGGCGCACGCCTTTAATCCCAGGACTCGGGAGGCAGAGCCAGGAGGATCTCTGTGAGTTCAAGGCCAGCCTGGGCTACAGAGCAAGATCCAGGAAAGGCGCAAAGCTACACAGAGAAACCCTGTCTCGAAAAACAAAACAAAAAAAAAATTTTACCGTGATATGCACAACAGCACAGAGGCCAATTTCTGTTCAGATTGTCATTGTGCTATCATGGGTGGATCATTTGAGCTCATTTTTAAAAAAGTATTATTGTTGCTTTGCATGTGGCAAATGGCTGTGTGTCCTTGAGGGACTGGCATCATTGGAGGTACCATTCTTTAAAATGGGGAATAGTTTGTATAGAACAGTTTTTGTTATAGGAAGCTGGAGCTCAGTGCTGGACATTACATAGATATTCAAGTGAATTTATTAGAATGTGGTTAAGATGTGCAGCAATAGATGAATGATATCCAGTTATGGTTCATGAGCATTCAGACAGTAAAGTCAGGAAGAGAGCCAAGATCTCCATAGATAGAGACATTCAAGACATGAGCTCTTGACTTCTTCTGAAGATGGGAGGTGTGGATAGTGTGAAGGAACTGCAAAGAAAATGGGGAGTTAGGAACTGGGATAGGAGCAATGAGGATGGGTTGTGCCAAATACTAACTGGAGAACAGCAGAAATGTAAGTAACTTGTAAATGATACTTTAAGAACTCTAAGGCAATGAGAACAAGGATGCTTTATGATGTATTTGATTGTGTGGGAGCCACTAGAAATTTGAGATATTCCAAGGTTGGTTCAAAGAAGAATTAGATAGAAGAAAGTAGCATGTCTTTTCATTTTTTTTCCAAATCAGCAGCATTTTATATAGGCTGGTACTATTCACAGTGCTAAATCTTTTCAGGCCAAAAGTTTTCAATTTCAATTAGAGATCGCGTCTCAAACCTAGTGACAGTTTATAAGAAAATGCAATATCTCTGCATATTCAGCTGTTTTTATTGTGTACCTTCATGAAAAATTGAAAAATATTCATGTATACAAATATAATCACGGTCAAGAATGATGCCGAAGGGGAAATGGGACAAGGTGAAGAGGAAATCATAAGGTCTTTGGGGACAAGACTGAATTTGAAGTGCCATGTCATCCTTAATTCCATTCAGTGTTCAGTGAAGAGATGGGGCTTGAGATAAAAATAAGGGAATGATTATAGATATTGTCAGGATTTATCTCTGTGTGGAGCAGCTTGAGTCCAAGGGAAGATTGTTATGGACATCTTTGTCCGTTGAATGCTTTGGGTTGAGTCTGAAACACAGCACGAGGCTGATAAACCAACAGGAAAGGGCCGCCAGGAGCTGGGTGCAAGGACTCATCCAGAGTGGAGGGACAGATGGCATCCTCAGTTGTCTCTTAAGGCAGGAGGAGAGGACAAAGAAGGCAACAATCTTTCAGTGTTGTTGAGAAGAAGACAAATCAACAGTGACTTCCTTAGCATGCTAGCCATTGGTCACCTTCAGTAAAAGAATACCTGCAGTGAAGTGTGCCCAGAAGCCCCACTGAAGAGCTGAGAAAAGGGAGCTGAGCAGATGGTGACGTCACCTCAACTCCTTGAGATGTTGCTGTGAAGATCAGAGAAATGGGAGGGTGACTAATGTGGACGATGGCAAAGATTCTGCTCTTCATTTGAAGAGAAAGTGTGATCACATTAAGGGAAGGACCTTGAGTAGGAGGGAGGAAGCATCGCCCCCACAACGTCAGTTCGTTTATTCCAGCAGCAAGTCAGAGGCCACAAGTGTGGAAACAGTTGGGTTCATTTGATAAAGAAAAGAGATTCTTTTTTGTGTGACTGCTTTTGGTTTTCCTAGTGAGCTCTAGAGTAAAATCCATCAGCTGAGTCTGAGCAGACAAGGACGAAGAGGGTGTGATGGGGAGTGGACGTTGTGACATAGCATCTTTGTCTCTTCTATGCAAGGGGCTTGGTGGAGTCAAATGCAGGTGGGGTTTGAGTTACTGCAAGCTCACTTGTTTCACACTGCTCAGAGTTCAGGGATGGGACCCTGGGTTGGGGATGCAGAGCTATATTGGAAGACACAGTCACCATGGACAAGGAGTTGGCTTGGGATAGAAAATATATTCTCTGACTACCCTTTGTCTTCCACTGATTAGAAACAGCCAGAGTCTAAGGAACAAGTGAGCTCAGGTAACAGCTAAGTGTGAGTTGAGCCTTGAAGCACAGAACATAGCAGGATCTGAGATGGCTGTGCAGAGATAAATGAAGACTGCTTATCATAATTGTTCTCAGATGATCAAATAGAAATACTTGAAAGCCATTATATATATGTATATATATATATATATATATCCACAATATATAAATATGAAATATATATTCATATGTTTGTGTGCATTTATTCATACTCATACATATAAAGTATCATAGTCCTTGTTTATTATTATTTATTATTTAACTCTTCAGGGAAAATTATTCCTCAGCAGTCCCTAGAAGTCTCATAGAAAATATTCTGTTTATCAAACTGGTTTTACTTCCCTAGCAATCAAGGAAAACAGAGGATGTAGGATTTATGTAGCTCCCACTAGCTGGAAAGATACCAGTTTATCATTTTGGGGAAGAATTATTAATACAGATAGCGTAGACTATGAAGATAGTTTTGTTGAAAGTATGTAAACTTACATTTGAATGATTCTAATATGTCTTTGATTTAAATGGAAGTTTTTTGTGTAAATTGTGGTTTCAGTTTATTTTTTTCCATATGCTTTCTTTCACTAATTTATCCAAGAAGGAGCTTTTCATTTTCAGTCTTTTTAAAAAAAAATGAGACACTTCCAAGTACAGCATCATCTGGAAATTAAAATTCACAACAATGGAGACAGAGAAAGAAGAAAAATAACAGTTGATAAAGTATGTGTTTAAACATATCGAGAGGGTGGTCTAGTAAAGATTGTTGGAATGAACATTTCTTGACCGATGTTTGGAGTAATTAAGGACAAGAAAAAAGAATGACCAGTCCTCTTGAAGAAACACTAATGAATTCAGCATCCAAGAAAGATGAATGGACAGGGGTGGACTCTGATGCTTTGTGTTCTTATTGGTCCTGACTCCAGGTGTTGGACATGTCAGAACTTCTCTCCTGTACAACTGAGTTGTCATTTGCATTTTGACAAGAAGCCCCTTAAACATGTAAAAGTTTGGTAGTGTAAGTTGTAGAGGGCCAGCATGGAGGAAAGTCGGGCTATAAAGGCCTTGACAGTGACGTGAGATTAATGAGTACAAATTCTGTATAAAAATGTAGGAATGGTATCAGATTAATGTCTGCTCTACCCCACAAGGATAGTCTGTCCTGTCTCCTGCATCTCTTTGATGCTGAACATGGTATTCGTGTAATGTCAGACCACTGAAGTTGTCTGTTGAGTTTATCTGCGTACTAAACTTCCATTTCAGAAATTCAACTTAATTTAGACATTATTCTAAATGGTTAGTTTGCTGCTTTCTGTAATGGTATCAAGGCTTTGTTTGAAAGTAGATTTTGAGAGAAGCCCGCCTTACATCTCTGTGGTTTCCAGGAAACCCTAGTAAGAACATCCATTGTCTCAGGGTAATGCTGCTTTCTCAGTCTCTGCAGCCTCTGAGGCTACTGAGTCCCCTCTCACTACAGAGTCCTTGAGAACAAATAAACCAGAGTCCTTAAAACCTGAAGTCATTCCCAAACTGGAAGGAATGTTGTTACAGCTCTCTCCCATAGGGCGTGTGTGTATGTGTGTGTGTGTGTGTGTGTGTGTGTGTGTGTGTGTGTGTGTGTGTTATATGTAGTTGGGAAATAACCATGTTTTTCTTTTCAACATACCTCATGCACTCATTTTATGAAGAAATGATAATTTTAGTATAGGTTGACTTCAAATTACTGCTGGGTGAATAGTTCAGAGGAAGAAAAAAAAAAAACAAACCTCTTAAGCCATCTTGATTTGATTTACAACCAGAATTTAAATAGAAATGTGTAGAGTTCAACCTACATTTAAATAGTATGGGTATAAATTATTGGCAATCTTAAAGCCTGAAATATTATGTTGTAGAACGAAAATACACATGTACGAAAAAGCACACATATATGTACTATGCTGTCATTAGGGCTTTGTAATAATTCATCCAAGACAGCTATATTTTCAGCCCTTTATTCTGGAAAATTTTTTAAATTTACATTGTTTGTCTTGACCTAGACACTTAGGCATGATTAAATTAGATAATCACTTTAAATGATTACAAATTAATATTTATTGAATATTGATTTAAAGTTAAATTTAGTTACATGATTCTCTGCTGTAGTTCTTACAGTCCAAAATGATTTTGTGAATATATTTATATAGGTATGATTATAAATGAATTCTGTTGATTTTTTTCTCTTATTTTCAATGGGTTATAAAAATACTTGATGCCTTTAAAATAAGCTGTTTCTTTTTTTTTTTGAGATTATAAAGTGATCACATAATTCCTCACTTCACTTTCCTATCTCCAAGCTCTCCCATATACTCCTCCTTGCTCAAGGCCTTTTCAAATTCATGGCCTCTTATTTTCACTAATTTTTGTTTTATATATATATGGATACGTATGAGTTATCCACAGTATGTACTGAGTTACTTTGTATTTCATCTGACAGATTTTATAGTTAAGGAAGGTTAGTCTAACATGTTTGAGCATGTTTTAAATTTTATTTCACTTTCTGTGTAACAGATATAAACACTGTTTTGGAAAACGCAGATTTATGAGTTAGTAGCAATTGAATATCTTCTCTCAAAAGTTCCAGTTTCTATGGAAAACCTCGCAGCCCAGAGTATACAGTCAAGTGCAAAGCAAGAAGAAACTGGCTTTCAGTAGTCTCCAGGACTTTCCTGTGGGCTCATCTGGGTGGTCCTTAGGAGAGGGTGGTGGGTGTGAAGCTCTCACTTATTTACTGGACCGGGGCCACCATCACCTGAGGGGCTGTACTTTCTCTGGTCTCAAGCCTGGGCCAAGAACTTTCACAGCTGCTGCTCCCTCTGTGTGGTCCCTCCACAGTGTCCTTCCCGCCAATTTTCCTCTGTGATTGGCTGCATAATGTATTGGCTCAAGTTAGTCAAGATGTATCTGAAAAGAACCGAATAGAAGCTCTGTTTCATAACCTAGCCCCAGAATTCTCAGGGCCTCATTCCATTTGTTAGAAGTGAGTCACCGAGGCTCTGATTGAAGGCAGGGAGACAGGCATTCTACAATAGGTTGCATAGGATGAGTACTTAAAAATCAGCACATGCTCTGTTTGTGCTTTTGCTCTTGTTTCTGAATCTCCTTTAGCATGAGGTTGGCCTCCTGGGAAACCTATGGATTGGTGTGGATTTGTAATGTGATTTAACGCACTGTGGGAAACCCAAGTTTTAAGATTGGAGACAAAACATTTTTGTCTTTTAAGGACACTCTACATTCCTGATGACTCTGCCTGAAAATCTGATTGCTTTGGAAAGTGATTGTTTTTTCAAATTTTCTGGGTACAAAAGGAAGACAGCATTTTGCCCGTGAATGAAGTATCCATTCATATTTCTTATGTAAATTTTTGTTGAATAGGCAGCAACAGTGACTTGAATATTTTGTATAGTAAATTAAAATGTGTTATTTAACTTAAACAAATAATGAAATTAATTAATAGCTTATATCTGCAAATAAAGTACTTACCTGATAAATATTTATTGGCAGCATATACTTTTGATGTCTGTGGTAATTTGGAATATTTGATATCAATCCAGAGTAAAAGTAAAGTTTTTAGTGAAAACCAAGTATTGTTTACCTCTCTTGAGTTTTTGGTTGGATGTAGAAATGTTTTTGTATTTTGGGTAAATAATAAAGGTATAGTATATTAAGAATATACTTATCTAATGTAAAATTTTATTTTGTGACTATGAAAGTATTTTCCATATTTCAAATCCACAATTGAAAAAGAAGAAATACTCATATATGAAAAATTATATGAATGAGGAAGAAAAATTTCCATCCCTGTATGTGTTTGTGCATGTGTGTCTGTGAGTGTGTATGAATGTGTACGTGTATATATGAGTGTGTGCATGAGTATACATGTTTGTGCTTATGCATGTGCATGCACACCTATGTTCATGAGTGTGTGCATGTGTATGTGTGTGTGTATGAATGTGTACGTATATATATATATATATATATATATATATATATATATATGTGTGTGTGTGTGTGTGTGCGCACAGGAGTATACATGTTTGTGCTTATGCATGTGAATGCACAGCTGTGTTCGTGAGTGTGTGTGTGTGAGTGTGTGTGTGTAGGGCCGAGGGATTCTTCATGAGACCTTTCAGCTGTGGTCCTATTATGGTTCTTTCCGCTTTTAAAATCACAAGCAGCAGACAAGTTTCCTTGGACCCTGATCCTTACTTTCTTAGCTTCTCCATTACCTCTCTTCTAAAATGGTGGGGAAGTCAACATGCTTGAGTTTGTCTTCTATTTATTTTCTAGCCTCTATGGCCAGATTTCTCCGTCACTGATCTGGACTTGCTCTTATCCATGTATTGCTACTTAGCGAACCTTCTGTCTTGTTCTCTTTTGGCATCATTGCCCATCTACTCTTGAAATCTCTTCGGTCTTGTTGAAGTTGAATTCACCATTAGCTATCTTTTCGCCTTTATGATTTATTTTTCTTGGCTTTTTTTCTTTTTTCTTTTCTTTTCTTTTTTTTGTTTTGTTTTTTCGAGACAGGTTTTCTCTGTGTAACTTTGCACCTTTCCTGGATCTCACTCTGTAGACCAGGTTGGCCTCGAACTCACAAAGATCCGCCTGTCTCTGCCTCCCGAGTGCTGGGATTAAAGGCGTGCGCCACCACTGCCCGGCTTTTTCTTGGCTTTTAAAAAGTACCATTTCATTGTTTTTCTCCCTTTGAGTTTTAATAATTCTAGAATCTTTATCACTCTCATTGTTCTATGTCGTTATTAACATCTGTATTTTTCGTTAGATCTAACTGCCTTTGTGTGTTCTTACACTCTATTTCGTGTGCATGTCATTGTCCTATTGGTGTGCACATTGCAGTCTTGTGAAATCCCACCAAAGGAATACACAGACAAGTGACTGTGATTTCCTTTATGCCTTGGTGATAGCTGCATTGCTCCGCCATTTCTTTTCCCTGTCCGCTTACCCTCAGTTACCAATCGACTTTGAGGTGTGTAAATACCTGTGTATTGTTTTTTCCTGTCTGCTCTTCTGCAACCCCGTCCCTTAAACTGTTCAAATGTTCCGTTCCTGGGACTGTTTTTCTGTCCCTTCGTCATGTGGGGTCCTGTTCAAAAAGTGCTGGTGAGCTCAGTTCTACATGGTTTTGTGATTTTAATATTGTGTGTAGTGCCTATGTTCTGAATCAGTAACAACTTGGACACTAAATCCAGAACTTGGAAAACTCATTAAGTTATCAATTTGTATTTTCTTTATAAATTATTTTGTAAATAAGTATCATATGTACTCTATTGTAGTCAGTTCCATTATTTTTTCGTGTATCCAACATGTATTTATTTGTCACTGTGTCTATATAACGGACACAGAAAATAGACTAAAGGTCTACCAGTAGAAGTTGAATGATTACCTCCAGGCAATTCATACTCTCGTGGGAGAGGTAGACATGTAAATAAACATTGCCATGCAGGCTGATATTGCCAAACAAAGGAATGTAACAAAGCTCTGAGAGCACCCAGGCGGGTGGAACTTACTTCTGGGAGATTTGGAGAGGTAACATGGAAACCATGTTAGGTAATGCAGGATAGAAAGCCAAGAATAGAGTTCTGCCTGGCGAATAACCAAAGGATGCTTAGACCAGGATCAAGCCCTGCAGGTATAACATGCTTTAGGTATGGAGACCTTGAACTAGATGCCCGTGGGATTTTGTTGGCCGCGTTTTAGGGAGATGAGACAGGTAAATGCCTTTGCGATCACTTTGGCAATTCTAAAAATGTGCAGGCACCTTAGAAGAGGGAAAGATGTAGTCAAGGAAGTTGAGCAGGAAGGAAAAGTTCAGGGTGACAGATGCGGAAACACCCAGACCAATGTCTTCACTCAATAAAGAAAGAAGAAAACAAGAACCCAGTAATTTGTATTTGAAGGAATGTCCGGTGTGCACACTGCATGTCTGTGTATATTCTGTTTTCCCTGTAGACATGGGATGTGGAGCTGGAGAGGTCTGCAGAATCCTGGGCTGAAACCTGTTTGTGGGAGCATGGACCAGCAAGCCTGCTGCCCTCCATTGGACAGAACTTGGGAGCGCACTGGGGAAGGTAATGGAAAGCACAGCCTTTTGTTTCTGGAAACAGAGATGTCATGAAGGAGATGTTTGTTAACCTATCACTGCAAACTTTCTAATGTTTGGTACCTAAGAGTCAAAGAGCTAATCACAGAACAAAGAAAACTCTAACACACTACCAGAAGAGTCACCGACATTCCAGCTTATTTTTGCATCGTTTGTGTGTTTGGGATTTGTAGCTTACACGGGAGCTTTCTGTCAAGCCTTGTCAATCTAAGTTGGTTTTATATTTTCTCCAACTTTTCTTGCTCCTTGTGATTTTTTTTTTTCTTCTACCAGATATCGACCCCCGACGTTTCATGTACAAGCGTGGTATGATGAAGTGAGAGACTTTAGCTACCCGTATGAGCATGAGTGCAACCCATACTGCCCTTTCCGATGCTCTGGCCCTGTGTGCACGCACTACACTCAGGTATGCTTTGTGGGAGCTACAGTCGGTTCCTCCAGATTCAGTTACTGTAACTGCAGGAGAACATATGAGCAGGCGTCTTGTATTATTTAATGTGATTATATAAGAACATTTGTATTGTTGTTAATCTTGTGGAATAGACAAAACAATTTCTGTAAGCAATAACATTATCACAGAAGTCTAAATACTTCTTTTAAAAGGTTATTTTAATGACTTTATGTAGAAAATACTTTACTATGGCTCCAATAGATAATAGTCGAGGAACAGTTTGCCATCTTCTAAATCAATTTGATGCCAAAAATATACTTTACCATTGACATTTACTATTTACATATGTGCAGAAGTTATAATGCATGCTTATATATTTTTCCATTCACATTTAGCATTGGGTGTATTTCTAATCTCTAAATTGAACAAAGGCAGGCAGGCTCAAGGAGACCAGGGTCACTGCTGTCCTGGGTTTCTGAACGGAAGGCCTCTGAGCCTTGCACTTTTGCTTCTTGTCTGAGATAGAGAGTTCTGTCACTTTGATTAGTAAGCGTCTTCATAGAAACCTTCATAGCATAAGAGGGAGGTGTAGCTTTGAATTATTTAGTAAGTTTGTGCTTTGAAAATGCTGACACTGCATTGCAGAGAGCACTATTAACCTGCAAATTTCTTTTGTAAATTGAATAACAATCCCAAACCCAAAGCTCAGGCAAGATAGTTGTCTGACACTTCTCACTCTGGTGTGGATAATCAGTGTTAGCTTCTGCGGTTCCGTTTCTACCCGTTTCTCTTGGACACACTGCTGTCTCATTTCCCATCAGCCCTGCCTGAGCCTCTCTTTTCTCCACCACAGGTGGTGTGGGCAACCAGCAGCAGGATAGGCTGTGCCATCAATCTGTGCCACAACATGAACATCTGGGGGCAGATATGGCCCAAGGCAGTCTACTTGGTGTGCAATTACTCTCCCAAGTGAGTGGACACGGCACAGGTGTCTTGGGGGAAGCTTTCTTAATGTGAAAATAGTTTTATAATCCTGATTTCTCTCATTTTCAAGGTCTATTCGTAGAGTGCATTGCTTCACTCAGTTTATCTCCAATGGCAGTGATTATAGTTGCTCAGTGCATTAGTCAGTGCTTAAAGGGAATGCGAAAATTGAAACTTCGATCTTCCATAAAGACATTAACATTTTGTTTGTTTTTTGAGACAAGGTTTCTCTGTGTAGCTTTGGAGCCTTTCCCAGAACTCACTAGGTAGCCCAGGCTGGCCTCTTAACTCACAGAGATCCGCCTGCCTCTGCCTCCCAAGTGCTAAGAAAGTAAACACATTTTTATGTTTTTCAACTTTACTTGTTATGCTGGTCTAGTCAATATTTAGTAATTCTGATGAGAGATTGCCAGCTACACGTTAGTTGGGAAATACATATATTTTATCTGTGTAAAGAAGACTTGAATGATTATGTTAAAATTTCACAAAACCATTCTGAGAATCAGATTTAAATTATTAGTATACATGAGATGGGTGAATATCCTTCTGAATTCAGTTTTCTGTTAATGTTTGATTTTTTTAAATCTTAACAGTATTCATGCTAGTTGCTTAGAAAGTTTTCAAACTAATGAGACATTTAACTGTATGTGAACCTAGACCAAAAGGAATTCATACTAAAATATATAAAGGCCTTTATTCTAAGATGCCTGTATCATTACTCCCGAAATACTTACGTCATGATATTTGCAATGTCTTAATAATCTATAAGATGTCTTAATGGAGTGGATCATCTCTTTAGGGGAAACTGGTGGGGCCACGCCCCTTACAAGCATGGAAGGCCTTGCTCAGCTTGCCCACCCAGTTTTGGAGGAGGCTGTAGAGAAAACTTGTGCTACAAAGGTCAGTGTTATGTGGTTGTAGTTTCCACTTGAAAACCTCTGTTTATCCAGCTTTGTATCATTGTGTATGTTTTTTTTATTTTTTGTTTTTTCGAGACTGGGTTTCTCTGTGTAGTTTTGGTGCCTGTTTTGGATCTCGCTCTGTAGACTAGGCTGACCTGGAACTCACAGAGATCCACCTGGCTCTGCCTCCTGAGTGCTGGGATTAAAGGTGTGCACCACATTAACCAGGAGTAATAGTACTCACCTTTAATCTCAGCACTAGGAAGGTGGAGACAGGAGAATCAAGAGTTCCAAGTCATCCTCAGCTGTTCAGCAAATTTAAGGTCAGCCTGGAATAGCTGAAACCCTGTCTTTAAAACATGTAAACATAAATATAAGGCCCTATTAATAATGCCTGTGGATAAAATGCATATGACAAAGATTTGTGAAATGTCATGAACTTGAGCATCTATGTGGTCACATTTTACCTTCTACTTTCTATTTTTTGATTAATAATGAAGATTGATGTGGATCATTGTGTTGGAAAGACTTGAACCATGCTCAGTGCTCATGGAGAGACATGTCTTTGCTTTCCTTAGTGACTGAATACTCCTTAATGGTGATGAGCAGACAGGAAACACCCATTGTGCCTCCATATTGTATGAATTCCTATCCTGTTTGAATTCCTCTCCACTTTGTAGCATGCCGTCCTTCTGTGATGGTCTTGGTACTCCCCATTCCCAAAGCTACCACCTCTCTGCCCTTCACCAGTGATTGATGTATTCCTCTTAAACCTGACACTCCTCTGTATTCACACCTTTCTTCTGGGTTCTGAGATTATGGACACAAATGAAAATTAGTACCTTTTTACACCACCACACTGATGAGTTCTTGAGATAGGCCAAACCAGGGGTGGGCAGAGTTAAAATTCCAAGCTAGAAACTGTTCTGTCTTTAAAGCTAAAATCTTTGCATTTTGAAGTTTATTTTAAAAGAAAAAATGATGGAAATTGACATTGTAACAGATAATACGGGCATACCCACCCTTGAAGGGGGAAGTGTGCATTTCCTAAGCCCTGATATTACTAGAGAACAAGGTGAGTTTCATGGTGTCTTAATGAAAACAAAACAGTGATACCATACTGGAAGTAGATGAGTTTACTGAATGTTAGCTAGCTAAGTGCTAACATGAAAAAATCAAGAGCGTGTGGCTATAGTGTGAATTTCACTTAGGTGCGGTACACAGAACCATGAACTTGTGTCAAAATCTGTGCCAAAATAGTGCTGAATTTTTGGTTTTAAATTACTTAGCAGGTGTAGAAAAGCATTTATTAGTAACTTATTTTGTTCACATAAATAAAATCCGTACTTTTTAATCTTTTCCCTCTGACAGAAGGGTCAGACAGGTACTACACCCCGCGTGAAGAAGAAACCAATGAAATTGAGCGGCAGCAGGCTCAGGTCCACGACACACATGTTCGGACAAGATCGGATGATAGTAACAGAAATGAAGTCATCAGCACCCAGCAGATGTGTAAGACCTTAACCACGTATCAGTCGCTTATACTTTGCATGGATGATAACTGCCATAGTTTTATTTGCACATTTTCAGAATATAACAAGCATGCTTCAGCTGGGTGGTGGTGCACGCTTTTAATCTCTGCACTCAGTAGGCAGAGGCAGGTGGATCTCTGTGAGTTCAAGGCCAGCCTGGTCTACAGAGTGAGTACCAGGATAGCCAGGGCGACATCGAGAAACTCTGTCTCAAAAAACCAAAACCAAACCACCAAAAAAAAAAAAAAAAACCCCAAAAAACCAAAACTAAAACAAAACAAAAACCTTGCATGTTTTCATAATACATAAAACTCACTTTAGAAGCTTTAGAATTATTGAATCTATTTTGGTATTTTTGTTTTCCTTCTAGCTCAGATTGTCTCTTGCGAAGTGAGATTGCGAGACCAGTGTAAAGGGACCACTTGCAACAGGTAGGCATCACTGTGAGCCTCAGCACCAGCAGACAAGATGTAAAAGAAGTGCTTGCATTCTGTGTGCAGAGAAACTGACATTGCCTTCCCATGACAATCTCTTAGGTATGAGTGCCCTGCAGGCTGCTTGGACAGTACAGCTAAAGTCATTGGAAGTGTCCATTATGAAATGGTAAGTGGAAATGAAAATTATTTGGCAATACAATCTTTTCATGTAGTATCTGTTTTCAGTGTGGAACATGCAACTTATGTTAAGTGTAGATATTTTTTCCTGGGAATGTTTATTTAGGTTTAAGTCATATGCCGAGTAATTTGCTTCTTCATACACAACTTGAATTCTTTAAAATCCTGTGTCTCTTCCTTCTCTGCAAGCAATCCAGTATCTGCCGAGCTGCTATCCACTATGGGATAATAGACAATGAAGGCGGATGGGTAGACGTCACTA
Source organism: Peromyscus eremicus (assembly GCF_949786415.1). Lineage (NCBI taxonomy): Eukaryota > Metazoa > Chordata > Mammalia > Rodentia > Cricetidae > Peromyscus > Peromyscus eremicus. The sequence continues at coordinate 33,002,379 of NC_081417.1, read as the reverse complement.
GACAAGGAAGAAAGCATTACTTCATCAAGTCCAACAGAAATGGCATTCAGACAATTGGGTAAGCAGCTGAATGATCTTTTCTATCAGATGAAATGAAGTTGTAATAACGAGCTAACATTTCTTTTGACCCAAGCATAGAATTTATGGGAGAGCAGTTGCTGATTTTCAGGGTTTGTTTTATCTTAGACTTCCCACATATAAAAAGATGGGAAAAGCCTCCAAATTCAAAGCTAAATCTTCTTGCTTAAGGGCATGATAAAATTCCGAATTGTCAAGAGAGTCCATAAGTACATGTAAATTTATTGTTAGTTCTCAGGGCTTGACAGATGGCTCTTTGTTTAAAAGCACTGGCTCCTCTTTCATCAGACCCAGATCTGGTTCCCAGCACCCACATGGTAGCCCACAACTGTCTGTAGCTCCAGTTGCAGGGGACCTGAGTCTGTCTTGTGGAATTGGCAGGAACCAGGCATACCCACGATGGACATTCACATATGTAGGCTAAACTCTTTTACATATAAAACAAAAGTGTTTTTTCAATTATAGCCAATTTTTAAGGTTAAGCAATAGATTTTCAGCTGCGTCAAAAATACCCCAAAGAAGACTAATTCATTGCATGTTCTCTCATGTCTGTGAAATTAAAACACGTGAAGAGTATTGATTCACTTTTTAAGTGGTTCCCAAATCTAGTATAGTGTGTCTCATTCTAAAACATGGTACATTTTCATATGTGCTTTAAGGTACAGCAGTGTAGTCTTTCAGACATCATTGTGTAGTGTCTTTTTCCTTCTAAGTAAAAGAACAGTGAACTTCACATAGAAAGCTTTCCTTAGGAATTGTAACATAGACTCTAAAAGAACAGTGAACTCCACATAGAAAGCTTTCCTTAGGAATTGTAGCAGAGACTCTTTCCTTGTAAGTGTACAACTGCAAGAAGTTTCACAGATTCAATTGGAATTCTTTGCTGAGTGTAGTGGTGCATGCCTTTAATCCCAGCATTTGGGAAGGAGAAGCAATTGGATCTCTGTGAGTTCAAGGCCAACCAGGTCTGCACAGTGAGTTCCAGAACAGCCAGAGCTTCTGTTGTCTTGAAAGCAATCCATTAGGGTGTCCCTTGCAAATCAGTGTCCTGACTTGCTATCCACGCAGCTGTGTGGTTTCAGTCATTGGCAATGTCTCTTTTTAGTACAATGCTCTTAATTGATTCACTTAGCGAAATTTATAAACCATCATCAATAAATAATAGTCATTAGTAAAACAGACACTGGCTGATGATAGATCACATTACTAATTAAGCATTGAATTTGAAACTGGTGGAAACAAAATAATATTAAGGTTTAGCATCTTTAATGCTGAGCAAGAACTAGGGGGGAATAGAGGGGAAATAAAAAGGAAATAAAAAAAAATACTAAACAAAGAATTTAAAGAGTGAAGTATGTTGAAATAACATTGCAAATTAGCCATACCTCAATAACAAATGAGTTTTTCAAAGTTTGAGTGTATGTAAACCAGTTAAAATTTTAATACATAATGATATCCCTATTTTTACATTCCCCCTTTTCTGGATGATTCGTACAATAAGAAGAGCTTCATTCATTTTCTGTATACACTTTTACAATAGTGAATAATTGAATAACCACTGCCCCTTTAAGACAGTTGTTATTTTTCAGGGTTTTTTTTTTTTGTCTTATATTGATTATTGTAAAGGCTTAAATTGGTTCTGGGGATAAAGGCCATTAGTGTATAGGTTTATTGTGAAATAGATGATGTGGGCTTATACTATTTGTCCAGACACTTTAGTAAAAATGTTTAAAAGATAAAGACCTGAGCAGTATCAGGAGTTACATTGCTGCGATTGTCCATATGCAAATGATTGACATTTCTTTTTTGTCTGCAGCAAATATCATTCTGCTAATTCCTTCACAGTCTCCAAAGTAACAGGTTAGCTCTTTTCTTACTTGTTTTCTTACCATGTGTGGGATGTTTTGCTCGAAATGGATTCATTTGTTTCATGTTTTAATTGTTCAGTTCAAGCTGTGACGTGTGAAACTACAGTGGAACAGCTCTGTCCATTTCATAAACCTGCCTCACATTGTCCAAGGTAAAGCTTTCCACATTTCTCTTTCATGTAATAAAAATAGATACATGCATATCTGTGCGTGCACCTACATAGTCACTTAATGTGTATGACTTTGGTCTTGCGATATCTGTTTTTATCTGAAATTCTGGTTCTTTTCGGGTTTAGAATTGTTTATGATCTGAAATTGCTACCTAAAAGGAGCAACAAGACATCACATACTACATGTACACAAAGGGAGCAATAAGACGTCACATACTTCATGTACACAAGTACCCCTACTGTACTTAAGGGTTGGCCATTCCATAGTGTCAGAACTTACACATGTGATCATGGGTTCATATGTGCTACCTAGAGTTTGTATTAGTTCCCGTGAACTATTGTTATAAGAAGTCACACTGGGTGGTATAAACGTCAGAAATTGATTTGTCACATTGCTAAAGACTGGAAGTCTAAGAACAAGGTGCTCCTGACTTGGTTACTGATGTAGCTTTCTTTCTAACTTATAGGTGTCCACTTACTGTGTGGCTTTACATGGCGGGAAGAGCTCTTTCCCGTCTATCCTTTTTGCAAGGCCACTAATCCAAGTGGATAAGGGCTCTTCTCTTGGGATCTCATTTAGCCAAATTATCTCCATAATGGCCTTGCCTGTCTCCAAAGAGTAACGTGGATTAGGACTTCAACATGTACATGTGGTGCTAACAATAACATACATTCTATGACAAGTTCTTCCAATAGAAACAAACACAATTCACATTTAACATCACTATCTAGTTCCTATATTTGAGGAATATAATTGCAATTGGTAAGTGAAAATAATGCCAATAAGATTGGATAAGATTCTTCATTTTCTGACTGTAGGAAATATCTCTCTTTGAGATGTGGTGTGGACAACTGATCTTGCACCTAGACATAGCTATCCTGTATCCTTTCAAAGAAATTACCCCCAAAAGAATGTGAAGAACCATGTCCTTGGGGATTCCATATCTGGCAAGACAACCCAAAGTAAACTATGAAACAAATAACTATTAAATAGACAATAAATAGTTATTCAATATTAATGGAAACCTTATATGCCTTAAATGTAAATAATTAGAATTATAAATACCTATTGAATACCAAAATGAGTCATTGACATTTTTTTCAGAGCATACAGGTAAATGTGAGTTAAGGACTGGTTATTAGATCACCCCCTTCTTAGTAATACATGGAATGATATTAAAACAGCCAAACAAGCATCCTTCCCCATCTTTCTTTCACGTGAACTTATCCACTTAGAAAGGAGGTCAAGTTGGAGCTGTTGACACTGATCTTCTGCAGGTTAAAAGCCAGTTAGGAGTAAGGGACAGTTTATCCACGCAGCCTGAGCCTAGGGCGAGGGAGGTGGTTTGACAGCCACAGAAGGAGAATGAAGATCCAGCAGTTTTCAGATTTAAGGAGACCAGTTCTAGTCAGTGGGGACATATTTCATTTCTCAGAAACCCCAGATAAGTTCTTTTATAATAATCAATCCTCAAAACAATTGTCATTTGTTACTTACATTGAAATGTTTCTGACTTACATTTTCTATGAAGTGTTTACAGTATAGAGTATTGTACGGTGTTATGCTAATTTTAGTAACAACTAAATCTGTTTCTTGAGGAAGATGTATCTAAATTGGTAAGGGTAAATCCAATTCAGTTTTTTTTCTTTTTATTAACATTAATAGAAAACTCATGGATGTGATCATGTACAAGTATATAACAACATATAGCTATCATGTTGAAAGTCTCATACACAATGTAAAATGATGTTTTCTCAGTTTTAGTTTATACTTCCTTTAAGTGACTGTTTTGGGGTGTGAGGGAGACACATACACACACACACACACACACACACACACACACACACACACACACAGACACAGCACATGCAAGAGAGAGACAGACAGACAGACAAACAGACAGATGGAGACACAGAAAGAGTATCAAAAAGAAGCAGCTGGTTATTTTTTTAAATCATCAGTTGATAGTATCTTGAACTCCAGGGATGGATTTAATTATTATGGATGAGATGTTTCAATTTAAAAACAAAAAGCTTTTGGAAGCTTTTAAGAAATGTGTCCAGCCAATCAGATATCTATATGGCAGTAGGCTATCTGGAGAAAAAGCATTCCATGCAAGGAGAAGAGAACTGTAAAGGCCCCGAGGCATGAGCACATAGCATATTTTGTATGTTTGAGGAAAAATTATCCTTCATTAGAATGTGAAAAGGAAGTAGAAGAAGAGCCATATATAAATTTATCAGACATACAGAACATATTGTAAGGATCTGCTTACGTAATTTCAGTGAGGAAGAAAGCCTTTGGAATAATTGGAGGGGATAAATGGCATATTTGGACTTGCATCTTTCAGCTTAAATATGTGTAAATTGATTGGAGAGGACCAAGTAAGGCAAGGTCATAGGAGAGGGTGTTGCTGTAAGTTACACAGTGGCTGATCGTGTCTGTACTTACCATGGTTTAAGTTCTTTTAGGGAAGCCCTGATCTTGGTTGTATTAAGTATAACTGATAAGTATTACTGCCCAGTTGAATGTAAGGTATAAGATAAAGAAGAACCAAGGTACAATAGAGGCTTCTGCAGAGGTTCCTGGAATAATGGAATTGCATTGTGTTGTGATGGGAAGCCCACAGAAGAACACAACTTGATGAGAGATACATTTTATTTCATGCCAGATAAGTCTGAGATATTTATTAGATGTAAGTGGAAGTGCTGAGGGATTCTCAGTGGAAATAAGAGAAGTCCCAGCTGGAGATGTCAACTTGGAAATTAACTGTTTGTAGATGAAACTAAGACCATGAACCTGAACAAGACACCAAAGATGTGAGCGTAGAGAAGAAAAGCATATTCTGAAGCATACTGTGACAGGCAGTCATGGTGATTTCCCACGCCATCCATTTACTAAATTCTGCTGACACTGAGTTCCAAACTCAGATCCACAGGGCTTTGTTCATGTTTCTTTCTCCTTTGAGTTCCCAAGTCAGAAGGCTTCTGTGCAAATGTAAAAGAAATAAAGCATAACAAAACAGAAAAAGTCTATCTTTGTTAAAACCTGGAAGTGAGTGAAAGAAACCACTGTGCCAACTGCTGGTTTCTGCAGTTGATCTGTTTCAGAGGAGATTAAGGTAAACAGGGCCTACATTGTTGACTTTATTGCTATATAGGAATTTGGTTTTATTACTAAGAAGCAATGAACTTACCAGCTTACTTTATGTGTTTATTTATTTTTTTCCAGAGTGTATTGTCCTCGCAACTGTATGCAGGCAAATCCACACTATGCTCGCGTAATTGGATCCAGAGTTTATTCTGATGTAAGTATGCTACCTTGTATGTACTCATTTAAGTGTGAATATAGGCTCTACACAGAGTGAGGGGATCGTTTCTGAACTGGTACACTTATTTTCAGAATAGCTAATCATCAGTGTCACTGAAACCAGTATTTATATAAAATATGCTTGTGTAATTATTTATTTTGACCAATTTTTCCTCATGTCTTGCCCATGTATCAGACACTTAACAAGAGAATCTGGAAGCATTCTTGGAAAGGAAAATGCAGTTTGCTTCTCCCCAGTTTTATCTTTTGACTCTTCTGTGTCTGAACTGTGAACTGGAAAGTTAATAATTTGTCAGATATATGCGTCATATGCTCATTGCCAAAGATGCATTTGACAAGTAATACAGGGTCAAAACCAGATGACGTATTAAAATACATACGAAGGGGAATGACCTGCCAACACATTGTAATGTGTGACCTTAGGGCATTTAGAAAAGGAGCTCCAGTATGGATAGCTTCAGAATGGATACACTCATTGCAAGTCAGTTCTATAGTACTGGTTGCTAAAGGGTTCTAGGGAAATTGTTCCAGTGGTAGGAATAGAATATATATAAATATATGTATATATATATATATATAATATTTATGTATTTAAAATAAAATGTATCTATATAGAGAGAATATATATGTAGGAAGAGTAGATGCAGCAGGCACAGGAGACAGCATTGGTGAGCTCTGGGCAGCGGAGAGAGAAGGAAGGAGAGAGGGAGAGTCTGTATTTGTATGCTGATAAATTCAGATTTCATTCAGTGGATATTTGAAAGGCACTGAAGATTTCAAAGCTAGAGTTGCAGAAACAAAAGTAGGAAGTAGTCTGTTGATGTATGTATTCAGTGGAACATTCTAGAAAATTGGTTGCGTAAGGTGGCTTGGATTGTGGACTTCACCTCACTTCTCTTATCACAATCAGTTATGTCCAATCCCTTCCCAGTTCAGTCCTGCTTTTGATGTCCTTGCTAAGCCTCCAGGCCTGGGTTTGGTGCCAGGAATTTGCTCATCCTCCTGCATCTGAAACATTCTCTTTCTGAATTTTTTCTGTCATGATCGTGCTCATTATTTCTCACTTATCACCACTTTCTTTGTGAAGTATATAGTGAGCTGCCTACTCTAGGAAGATGTCGTCCTTATTTTGACCCCTATTACTCCCCGCCCCTTTTCTCACACTAGCCTATTTACTAGGCATGGGGACCCTTGTTATGATTAATCAACAAGTTCCTTGAAGGCAGCTGCTGGGCAATTCAGTCGTTGCTTTTGTCTGTCAAACTGTGCTTAGTCAGGACCTAGAACGTGCAAAAGACGTTGTTCCTTGCAGGTTTTCTCTTGAATTTAAAAGTTTTTCATTTTAGTCATATCTGATAAAAGTCTTTGAAAATATCCTCCCCACTCCTCTGCCTTTAAGGCATCTCTTGCTAGTTAGGGGATATTGCTAGAGCTTCCACCCTAAGAGGATCTTCAAGTCCTCTCTTTGTGAAGTGTGTAGGCGACAGGTGTTGGTAGCTAGAGTGAGTTGGAAGTATAAAGATTTCTATCACACAGTAGTAGCAGAGCTGTAGACTGTGCCTGCCAACCTTCTCAGCTCCCACAAAATGTGTTGTGTCTCCAGTGAAAGCTGGTGTGGCAAGGTATGGGGGAATCAGCCAGCTTCCTCCTGTGGCTTTGTCTCCCCTCCATGTTGTTCTCTTCCTGCCTACAGAGCTAGTAGTATATTGCGTATTCTGCTACTATGGACTCCTTTTGTAGCTTGTTACAAACCATATTAATTCTGCATTTGTTCAAAATTCTACTATATTCACAGATGAAAGTATCATTTCAATAATATATTCATCTAAAGTATGGATAGGAAAAATATTACCATTGAACTCAGTAAGAAAGCCTGCTGACTGTATGCTTGTAAGCAAAACAGTACTCTAAAAACATCTACAGGGCTTGGATTTTAGTGAATGTCATATGCAAACATTTTCATTGCCTTGAGGAGAAAGTGCTGATAATACTATTTTAATAAAACAAGAAGAACACTGAAATGTGCCGAGAATTACTTTTAATTTAATCTATGAGCAGCATCTGTCCTGGATGCAATGATCAATGCGGTCTGGACTGTAACCTGCTGAGTGAGGTGCCTCCTCCTCAGAGGGAGGGGACACAGTGTTTGACAGACAGCATTTTGTAATAGAGCATAAATAGAAGGATTAGACACCCCGATCTTCAGGCTCTCGGAGCTAATAAGAACTGACTGATGCCACAGAGTTCAGAGCACCATGATAAAGCAAGGTCAGGCCCGCTGACACCCACGCTTGCGTGAACTTCAAAACCCTTATGAAACCATCCACATGTGAACTGAGATAACCCAATGGAGGCCTGCCACAGGCTGGGGAAAGACTAGGGAGATGAAGTGGATTGTGGGGGGCTGAAGCACTTTGTGTATGTCCTGTGCAGCATTGCCTCGGTTCCCAGCTATTGACACGTTTCCACAGAACACTTTGATTGAAGCCAGTACTTGGAACGAGGGAAGACTTCCGTGGGCCAAAGGAAAGGATTCGACTTTTGGAAGACAGTAGTTTTAAACATTGAAAATTTGGACCTGTAACATTAAACAAGGCTTTTTCTCCATATAATCTCTGTTTAGTTTGAATTTTATAGCTGAGTATATGAGCATGGCACAGTAGAATAGCTGTGCATGGATTATTTACATTAGGGCAAATGCATCTCCAGTTCATGTAAGCCTGCATTCTGGGAAATGGATCTTGGATATGGGCAGAGCCATGGCCAAGTTGTGTATATGCCAAATCTGAATGTAAGTGAGGTCATCTCCTCCATATTGTGACCATTTCATCACTTGTGTCTCCATAGCCGCTAGCAAAGGCTAAGACATGAATGGCAAATCGTGCTTGAAGGATTAAAAGGAAATAATTTGCTTTGTATTGCTTTGGTTATAAAACTCTGTTACCGGGACAGGACAAGTGTTTCCAATATTAGGTGGTGGAGAGGTTTCCCTATGCCAGCTACTCTTAGCCTCTGCATTCAGACTTGCTGAAAATTGGTTTGACGTATGACGTTCCAAGCACTCCTTTACGTGTGAAACATTATTTAACAGCTGTTTACTGGCTGCACAAACAGATGCCAGAGACCTCAGACTATAGAAGCATGGGCTAGGCAAGTCCAGCAGGGGATTTCTTCCTAATGGTGGCTATTGTCTTTGCTTCTGCAGCTCTCTAGTATCTGCAGAGCAGCAGTGCATGCTGGGGTGGTTCGAAATCATGGTGGTTACGTGGATGTCATGCCTGTGGACAAAAGAAAGATGTACACCGCTTCTTTTCAAAATGGAATCTTCTCAGAAAGGTAAAGTCGAACAAGACGTGCATTATTTTACATTTCAGTCTGTGGTCTGCCCTATTTGTTGCTCGTTTACAGTTCTACTTAGAGCGGCGTCTAAGTGGCTGAAGGGCATGTTTCTTTTGAATCCTTGCATGGCTGCTTTCTGGTCCCTCGGGGATGAGAGGAACTGTAGTACCAGACGTGGATGTCTCCTGCAGGCTTATGAAAAAGCAACATGAAAATCGGATTACCCGGAGAACTACTCTTTTGTTAATTGATCTTATAAAAAGGAAATTGCCTTCATCCTCTTTCAGATTTTCTAGATTAGTTTTCATATTTAATTCTTTCTAGGTGTGCAAGGCACTGAGTATTTCTCTAATCCAGTTATCTGACAAAGTATTTGACCAAAACAACGAGTCTTATTTTCCCTAGAAACAAATTCTCTTTTTGATTTGAACTTGGATGCTGAGTGTGATGTAAATGAACTCTTTCATGCTATCTTATGCCATTCAGCTCATTAGTGGCACATAATTTTATGACTTGGAAAAATTTATCAATTAGTTTATAAACTGTGAATAAACATTAAAAGAAGTGAATTTTAGTGAATTTTAAAAAATCCTCAGTGTTTATGGAACTACTGTGAAGTTCCATTTATTTGCGCAGATGTCTACGTTTTAGCTATTTCCTGAATCATATTTCAAAATTATAGCAGAAGATTCAGGTTGCTAGTAGTTTCTCTAAGAACTCAAAGACTATCCCGTAGAGAGTCCAGATTGCCATCCCCAATTAAGATACACACACACACACATACACACACACTGAGTGTCTGCTTTCAGATGGGATTATATCAGGAGACTATGGTTGAGAAGGCAACTTTCTGTAGCTTGGCTCATGACCTTCCTAATCAGGCAGAACATATAAAATAGGTTCCTGAGTTATGAAATCCAATATATCTTTTACAATCTAAGTGGATTTCATTTAGCTCTCACACTTAAAACTGATAAGGATAAGTAATATCCTACCAAAACTGAGGATAGCATTTAATTTTTAATTACTGTGAATATCCCAGCACTTTGACTGTCTCTGGTGGATCCTTCATCTGAATAATGTTGAGTGTCTGAACCCTAATTTATATATGTGGTAGCTGAGGTTCAGATTGGTTAAGTAATTGATGTATGCCAGGTCATGTAACAGTCAAGCTCTAGGTTTAACACTGGTTCTGTACGTTCAGAGGTGCAGATTTGCCCATGATATCACTATCTACAAAGAAATACTACAGACACATACACTTTCCAGAGCTCGTAGTCGGTGCCCTGCAAAAAGACAGATGACTTTGGGTTGCTCTCCTGTTTGCATGACCCCTGGCATGGCCCATGGGTGCATTGAGTGTGCTTAGCTGTATGAGTGTAGTCATTTTCTCCCTCTAAAATTCTCTCCCTACTTATTGTATGAGAATAAATATAGAAAGGTGTTTCACTTTGTCCTTAGAAATAGTCAATGTGTCCATCCTTAAGTTTTTTTTAAATTATTACAAAACAAAATTTTGTGAAAAATGCAAATAAGTTATATTTTTAGAATAAACACAAATAGTTCTGTATTGCTTTCACTGTCCGCTTTAAATAAAAATAGCTCCAAAATGGCATTGGGTGGAGAGGGAGAGAGAGAGAGAGAGAGAGAGAGAGAGAGAGAGAGAGAGAGAGAGAGAATGAGAAAAGTAATTTCCATTTTACTGTGGAAATTTTTAGGTCTTTCCAAATTTGCACATTAAATTTCACTGACTTTTTTTTCAGAACTATCGATGATAACTTAGACAACATGATGGTATTATAATTCATGATTGTATTAGAGTTAGGAAATGATAGTAAGCTAATACTTTACAGCTTTGCTTAAGTATCTGCCAGCTTAGGTTGTACATAACTTTGCAACTGAGATAAACCAATTGCAAAGTCAAGTCTCAAAATCTCCACAACAGAATGAAATAGCAGCTGAACTCTGCTGTTTTAGAATCTAAGGAGGCAATGCGTGAAAACATGCTTCAGATGCTGTGAAACTGTATAGCGGCTGCTCTCCTTCCCCGTAGGCTTCTCAAGTTTCTTTAGTAAATTTTCAGTCCAGTAAGCAACCAAGATCTCGAGGATTATGTCATCCTCACTGGAGCTTCCCAGTAGGTGTAAATTATGGCAGCCTGACACCGTTGGCCCATCTGGATTCAGGAGCTACTTGCTTGACTGTCCCCAGAGAGAATGGTTTATTGGGAGGATTATATGTACAGATGACCTCAATGTATCTTTTGTGCTCTTGCAGTTTACAGAACCCTACAGGAGGAAAGGCATTCCGGGTATTTGCTGTTGTGTGACGGGGGCACTCGGAAAGAGACTGGAAAGACTGCGCCACATGCCACGATTCTGAAATTTGTATAGAACTGTAACTGTACAGAAGAAAGCAAGTATTGCCAGCCCACCCCCAGAGTGCAAATGCATGTCACTCTTAAGAAACAAAGTCTATAAAATAAAACATGGGACATTAGCTTTGGGGAAAGTAATGAACATTTAATGGTTTTAGAAATCCTGTGTTAAATATTGCTATATTTTCTTAGCAGTTATTTCTACAGTTTTTTACATAGTCGTAATGTTCTACATTTCATATATTATATTATATGGTGCTTTGTATATGCCACTAATAAAGTGAATCTAAACAGTGAATGTGAATGGCCCTTAGAGAATTATCTGGTGCATTGAAAAGCAATCAACCCTAAAACTAAAAAAAAAAAACTTTTAAGTCCCTCTACCAGTCCAATGCTATGTTCTTACCTACCCTAAATCTCTAACTGCCTTGCCCTTAGGACTGGGCAGTTTTTCTCTGCTGTCAAGTTGTGTTGTGCAGAGTATTAAGTCCTGATGTTGCACTTGCTATTGTGTATAAAATAATCCTTTCATTTCCAAGTGAAAATATTTGGTTCCTTGTAAATGGCCTCAGTCGTATGTGGAGTAAGGTCCAAGTAGTGCTGTGAGAACACTCCTGGTGATCGTGTAGTAGCTGGAGGATGAGGTGGCAGCCAGCGCTTGCTAGCATTGTTAGAACTGAGTTCCCATGGTTTTCTTTTGTATCCTGGCAAGTACTCCTGCAGGCCAGGAAGTATAATAAAACAGTCTAATGAGGATGAATGGATGCATTACATTATTATTACCTCTGGTTTTCATAATGGCAAATGGCTTTGTGTAGAAACCTTCCATTAGTGTGATCCTCTGGTGGTGACATGTCTGTTTCTGTGAAAATGTATTGTGCTTTGATACATAAATTTTGTAAAATGTTAGTATTTTTTTTCTGCTGGTGAACTTGTTTCCCATAAATGTATTAAATGAATTAAAATGAATCAATTTCAAAAGGTTATTTTCACTTTTACACACATGCTTTGATTTAGAATTCCTCTAAATAAATGAGAAGAGTTGATTTTACTTTTCTAAATTTGACTTACTGACATCAGTATAAATAAGTGCTTACTAGCAGAAGCCCGCGAAGTCCACCTACTCATGTAGCTCTCTGTTTTAGGAAAATAGTCATTTATTTAGAAACATTATAACAAGGGAACATTTGAATAAGAGGGAGCTACGAATTTCACAAAGGAGAAGAAAAGTATCAGACAACAAGGTAATGGTTATAATTATGAAAGAGCTGAATAGGCAGTAAATAATTCAAATATTTTTAAATGAGTAGGTGTTTAGAAGCAGGTAAAATGGAGATAATTTGCATGCAGGGATCAGGGAAAGCAAGAAAACTGGGTAATACAAAAGAAAAATGTCAAAAACAATAGTTTCAGAAAAGTAGTTTATAAATAAGCCAAATTGAAGAGTTCAATTGTTCAAAATGTAATCAAGAGTTATAAAGCATAATTTCCTGGGATTCCCTCCGACACACACAAATACATATCTTTTTTTTTCCTTACTGGGATGCATTCTTTACACACAGAACTAGATTTCATAAGGACATTGTATACAAGTGTTTAATTAGAACTTTCCTATGCGTGTGTGGCTTTCTTCTCTTGTGTTCTGGTCTCAGTTCTCCCTGGAGAACATCCATCATTTTTGACAGGCATAAGGTCCTTCAGACTGGTCCCTAGTCTACAGCTCCATGGTGGATCCGCCCTGCTGTGGCTGTATCTCCTCCCAGCTCCATCCCTTCATCCTGTTCCGTTCCTCTTCTGTGCGTGCATCCCACAAACCCTGATAGAATTGCTCCCTTCGTAAAATTTCTGTTGCCTAGGAAAATCCAAACCTATTGTAAAAACACTTACTTCTTCATAAGGTAGTACATCTTTGGGTAGCCTATTTAGGTCTTTATCCCTCTATCACTTTACCTGTAAAATGAGACACGTACTGTCTTATAGAGATGGTGATAAGAATTAATTGAGACATTACATATGATGTGGCAAAAGAGAACAGTAAACATGCAATATGCCATCAGCATGTGTTAGTTTTTATTATACTCATTTTTATTTCTGTTTTTCTTGGGAAAATTGTTCACATATCATATTACACTACTTTTTTCTGCTGGTGAACTTACTAATTTTCCATAAACATACTAAAATTAATCATGTTCGAAAGCTTTCTTCAACTATCATTCACTATCCTTATTTCACTGATCCTTTGATAGATACCTCACTAAATATGAAATCTTGCAGAAATTTTCCTGCAATTCTTTTGATATGAATTAAATTCTGTCCACTGTCACACCCTTTAATTGGTCTACACTATAAATGTACCTCCTATTATATATAGTTCTTTGAACTTAATGAATTGTTTGGCTGCTCAAGATGAAGAGAATATGTGACAGATGTGGGGCCAGTCCTACACCATTCACTTTTTCTTGTAAGTCTCAGGAAACGTTGTGGAAGAGGAAGTACTGAAGAGCTGGAAGATAGATAGGGTACAGAGCTAGGAAACACCATTCTTTAGACTCATCAACTACTGCAATCGTTAACTTGTGAAAACTGCAGTTACCTGCACTGGGCCCACACAAGAGTGCCTTATCAAAAATCAGTCAAGGAAAGAGGCATGCTCATGAATCTATACCTTTTACCTCTTGTATTAGTTAGGTTTCTTTTACTGAGACTCAAAGCAACTTTGGAAGGAAAGGAGCTATTTGTCTTACAGATTGTTGAGGAAAGCCAGTGCAAGAACCTGAAGCAGGACCATGACTAGCTTGCTTCCGTGGCTTGTTCAGTTTGCTTTGTTATACAGTCCTGGACCACCTACCAAGGAGTGGGTCTTCCACATCTGTCGCTAATCAGTGCCCCATAGACTTGTGTACAAGCCAGTCTGATGGAGGTAATTCCTCAACTGAGATTCCCTTTTCCCAGGTGTCTCTAGTTTATATCAAATTGAAAAACACTAACCAGCCCAGCTCTGCCCTATTGGCCATTGATGGATTCTGGGAGGAGGAGACTCACTGTCTTTAGTTGTGAGAAACTGTAATAAAATTCTTTTTAAAAGAATGAGCTCTTTGTGAATAGTAGTTTTACTATCCATTTTCTGCCAAGTAGTAAAATTTTATGGGTGATTTTTATTCAGATAGAAATTGCTTTCTACAAGTGATTGGTAAATATTATTGAATGAAAATTCTAGTAGTTTATTGTTTGATTCCTGATAGCATAAGTAAATATTTTCTCATATAATCATATTAGAAGTCAACACAAAGATAAAGTATTATAATGATTAATATGCTACCTTCTCTGTATTTAGGTTTTTAAAAAAGAGGTCAGTGTTAATAGAACAGTGTTAGTCTCACTACTGGGGCTTGTAAATCTAAATAAACAGAACGTAACTTTATAGCTCCTCATTTATTAAAATAATCTGTATTTTTTAAACAAAAATCGCTCTTCCAATTTGTTAGGTTTTTTTTACTGGTGACCATTTATTTCTTTTTCATATTTTATTCTATGAAAATTTCATATATGTTCACATAGGCACCTCCCAGTCCCTTCCTTCTGATCACATCTTTCCAACACATCTCCTTCCCAATTTCATATCTTCTTTCTTTTATAACCCACTAAATTCAGCTAGCACTTCCCACACGTGCATGGGTGTGGGGTCATGCACTGGAGCATCACAGTCTACCAATGCTCCCCACACACACCAAAGAAAAGTGACTTTCAATTCATCAGCAGCCATCACTTGCCAGTAATGTCTCAGGTAGGACTGGGAAATCAAGGGCCTCTTTCCCTTGCAGGCTGGAATTTTTGACTAACTTGATCTTCTGGTGGTTTGTTCAGGTAATCACAACTATTGTGAGTTCATGTATGCAACAAGCTATCACATCAAGAGACTAGCATGCTACAGCACTCCATCCCCATCTTCTGGCTCTTACATTCTCCACCCCCAACCTCTTCTGCAATGTTCTCTAAGCCTTGGGATGCTGGAACAGGGTTGATGCACAGGTTTCATCTGCTGTACGGCATTCACAGTCACGTGTTCTCAGCATGGTGAATAGTTAAAAGTTTTTGTGTTAACTGTTGTGCTCCACAATAAGAAACTTTATGACCAAGGTTGAGAGCAGTATAAGCCTATAGATATAAACACAAATATTTAGTAGAAAACAGTTTGACAACAAAGACATTCAGAAAAAATCAGCATCAATAGATTCTTCCTTAGGACTGATAATTTCCCTAGGCAGGATGACCATGTTTACCGGACCAGGCTGAATTCCCTTCTATGGAATAGGCAAAAAATTCAATGAGGAGAGCAGTTATTTCTCCCATAGAAATTCTAACCAGTGTTGCATCATCAATATTGTAGCATGCAAAGCCCAGCCTGGGGAAAGATGGGAAGACCACTGATGCCTTTTATTCTCCAGCGAGCAGCCTGTGTAGCACGTTCCAGCACTGTGAAAGCCAGCTAGCAGGCAGAGAGTTTCCTGGTCAGTTCTAGATTGATTTTCCTGTGTCCTGGCATCTAGACATGTGGTTTCTTCAGCAAAGGGTCTTACCACTGGTTATAGTGGGCAACCAAGAACAGTCACAACAACCTGTACTGTTGTGGGTGCCTCTGGGGGCATACTTGATCAATAACTCATAGGGAGATAATCTGTGCCTAGTTTGGAGATTTTCATTTAACAGTTTATGGCTTCTGGGAGCAATGTTCTTCACCCATGAAGGATACCTCTGCTTAAACTCCTTTAAATAAAAATATATTTTAATTATATATATATATATATATATATATATATATATATATATATATACATATACGTAAATTAGCTTACACTAGTGGGGTTCATAAGACTTCCTCATGAATCCTTAGTCTGATTAACCCATTCTCTATTCCTCTTTTTTCCTTATCCCTGATTTCCATCTTGTATTCAATAATGCAAATTTTAAAGTCTTTACTTTCTTTAATATTTTTAAAGTACTTTGGGAAGATGTAACTCTTCCTACTAATATGAGCTAAGCAAAGAAACTGTATCATTTTTGAATTTCCAAACTTCATATTTAGAGTAAGATAATTTTACATACAAAAATTCTATTGTTTAGTTGATATAAAGAAATTACATGAGGCGCAAGTCCTACCCTGATACCATAATATTCCCAGGGCTAAATGAATAGAGCAGTAGATAATCTGATCCTATTTCATTAATTCATTGTCATTAAGACTGAATTGAATTTTGCTAACGCAGGTGGGGGCTGTTTATAATTCAGCTATTTCTGCTGAGCAATCAGTTCTCTTTCTTCTGGTCCCCCTAGACACAGTATTCAAAATAATGACTAATTTTATCTAATTGAAACCATACTAGTTACCAATTATGCTCGTAATTATAGTCAGGAAGCTGAAAAGCAGAGGATCCACGTGAATATACTCATAAGTTCAAAAGAAGCATGCATAGAAGATGTGGAAATTGAGAGCTCATATTCTAAATCCTGTGTTGATATAAAATACCATTATTTTATGGGAGAAAACAGACTGAGTCCTTAAGTTCAAGTTAAAACAAACCAGAATTTTTAAATGACCCATATGAGAACAGTATGGCTAGGAACAATGCAGTAAAAACCAGTAAATAAACAATGGTGTCTCCTAGAGCATTCTAGTTCCATTCATTAGAAAACACTGAGTCTTATTCAGTCTTTTATGGGATATATTAATCACTGTAGAAGTTCTTAAAAACATAAAATCTCTCAGAAAATAGATTCTGGTTAGGGAGATAAATATTCATGTGATCAAATGTATGATGTTCGACGTGAAGATTGTAGCACTGTGTAACTACAAAGGTATTATGTGACAGTGGAGAAGGGGTGACAGAAGACAATTATCTGTGTAAATAAAAGACAATTATTGGTCGTAAATGATGAGTGCTTATGGATACAGGAAAATGATGAGGGAGAAGAGCAATTCCTGTACTACAAATAAACAGAAGGTGCAAGTTATTGCAGAGATTCTGCAGACGAAAACTGTGTTACAAACAATAGTTAAGATATGCCTTAAAGGCAGCTAGGAAGAGATATTGTATCTTATATGTCTGGAGTAATAAAAGTTGGAGGGGAGAAGGCTGGGCACTGTCTCAACAGCCCCTCCCCCAGACAGCCTCTTCTTTAGTACTAAGCACCAAACCCAGTTGTGTTTACTAGGCTAGTGCTCTCCCATGGCTACAATTTCCAGACTCTCAAAAGTCCTTTTATTTCCAGACAGTGTGTCATTCTATAGCCCAGAGAAGCCTACAGCTCACTGCAGAATGCAAGTTGCCTTGAATTTATGGGCAATCCTTTTGCCTCAGACTCTGAATGCTGGGGTTCCAGGTATGAGCCTCCATATCCAGCTTGGTAAAGTTGAATATACACTGCTAAGCTTGAAGAGATGCCTTCCTTGAGTCACACTATGAGGTCACACACAATATATTCACTAGGCATTCTTGTCTTCACAGTTTGAGCAAAGACAAAAGAATGCACTTTATGATAACACAATCTAAGGAGCTAATATTATTTCATGGGGAGGTAGTTGACATGCTTGGGATCCAAGGAGTCTGACAGTTAACATAAGTAGCGTTTTCATATGCAATGGCTTGTAGACAAATGAATAAGGGAGAAAGAATGACATACATGGGTGTGTGTGAAATACCATTATAATCTTATACATCATTTGCTTCTAGTAAGAAGCAAGAGGTACAAGATTATATTCCTGTTCCTAGGACTAGCACACAGACTCTAAATCTAGCACACAGAACATTGTCTAGGGACCAGAATTTGTATATAATTATCATCTCATTTCTCTAAATTTAATATTTTTTCATGCTAGTTGATGATCTCTGCTGGATGATGCCATTCTCCATCATCTAGATTATGACTTCACCAAGAGACAGGCATTTTATAATCCTGAAAAATGCCACAAATTTGCTAAACACAGGAAGATTGTAGAAGAGGAATAGAGATTTAGTTTTCCCTAAATTTGGTCTATAAAATAGATTTACAAGAAAATGACTCAACACCAGAAAAAAAAAAGGCTAGTTATCTTAATCACTTCTCTATTGCTGTGGTAAAAACACCATGACCAATGCAATATATGAAAGCAAATGTCTAATCGGGCTTCAGTTCCAGAGGTTCGGAGTCATGGTGGCAGGCAGTAGGAACTACTGAGCGTGTGTATTTTGAACCACAAACAGGAGGCAGGGAGCATATTGGGAATAACATGAGTCTCTTGAAACTTCAAAGCTCATCCCCACTGAAACACCTCCAACACCACCTCCTAATCCTTCCCAAAGAGTTACATCAACTAGGGACCAAGAATTCAAACATGAGAGCCTGTGGGGGCCATTCTTACACAAACTACCATACATTTTGAATGAGTCAATTACTTCTTCCAGAGAAGTAATTTCTCTCTCTCAATTTGTAAAAGAAAGGACTACAAAGTGAAGTACACATGCCATGACAATAAAGGCATGGGAATCCTGAGAACATGGCAGCTAGGTGATTGGATATTATACTTTCTACTTCCTGCCAGATGTCTTCTCAGACAGCATCCTTTGTTTGTCAGCCCCCTGCTGACAAGACCCTCAACTAAGTTCAAGACAAAGGCAGAAAGGCTCATCAGATAAAAAACAGATATGCAAATTTCACATCACCTGACACCAAGATGCAGCCATTACAAAGTCACCTCTAAAAATATAAATGGTTTCCAAGGCTATTTAGAAGTGGTATGTTTACCAAGAAAGAGCAGGCTACTGTGGAAATGGAATATTTTGAAGAAAAAAGTACCAGATTTTGGAGATTAGTTAAAACTCAATGGCTTGATTCTTGTTTGTGAGACTAAAGATCAGCTCCAGAGGCCAAGTGTGACTTAAAAGTGAGAATTTTTATAAGCAACGAAAAAGGGGGAAGAGATAACTGGGTATGTCTTGTTTGAAACTACAACAAAATGTGTATTTCCATCCAAATGTATGATTAAATTGTAATGGCATGTAAAACTCAAGGCAAACGATGCCTGAGCACTGAGTTTTTATGATGGCATTCTATGTTATCATGTCAGTATTGCTCCCTTTCTTATTGGATACCATAGAAGTTTTGTTAAATCTTTATTATAGATAATGCTATTATGATAATAACCTTCTCACAGTATTGGTAAGAGGATTTAATGGAAGAACATGATAGAAATTACCTAGTGTTTCCAAAATATTATGTAAATTATCATTACATATGCATAAGTATATTTGTAGAATAAGATGATGGAGTTAAAAAAATTACATTTTCAGCTGGATTGCATGGATTTTTATCTTGTATTTTCCTGAACTATTCTCAATTATCTTCAAGAAAATGTCTTGTAGTATGATTCAGATGCACAATGTGGGTTCTTACAGTTATTTGTTTGGATGAGTTAAGTTTTTTGTAACTGTTGTAATTGCAGTTCCCCCAGACCGTCTCTCAAGAGAAATGTATGCTTTTAGTTCTGAAGTCTGAATGTTGGGGACTAAGGTGCTGGCTGGACATTAATGGCCCCTTTGATGGTGGTAGGGAATACTGATCTATTCTATGTCCTTCTCCTATCAGTTTGCTGTTCATTTCTTGGATTTGACAGAGAATCACTCTCCACAGATCATTCTGTCTGTGTGTGGCTCTGTTGCAGATTTCTCCTTTCAGTAAGGACACCAGCCTAGTTGGGTTAGAGATCCACCCTACTCAAATATGGTCTCTTCTTAAGTAATTACATCTGCAATGGCTCCAGCCCAAGGTTAGATTCTGAAGCACTGGTGATTCAGACATAAGCACAGGAAATTTCAAACTGTAAGTATTGACAAACATACATAAACATAACATCATGACATTTAAGATGGAACACATTTCTATAGCCCTTCCCAAATTTTCCTGTACTTTCCTGGCAATTACAAATTGCTTTATATTGTGGGAATTAATTTTTGAAAATTAATATTGATCAGAATTTTCTAGAGTATACTCTAAGTGTAATTGTGTGGTACCTACTGTCTTATTGCTCTAAGATTTAACTCCATTGTTACAGTTATCATAAGTTTTTTCCTTATCATCAAATATTATTTTTGTTTTACAAGCACATACCAGATTGCTTATCCTTTCACCTGTTGAGAGGCATTAAAATTGTCTTGTGGCTGGGCGGTGGTGGCGCACGCCTTTAATCCCAGCACTCGGGAGGCAGAGCCAGGCGGATCTCTGTGAGTTCGAGGCCAGCCTGAACTACCAGGTGAGTTTCAGGAAAGGTGCAAAGCTACACAGAGAAACCCTGTCTCAAAAAACCGAAAAAAAAAAAATAATAAAATAAAATAAAAATAAAATAAAATTGTCTTGTGTCTTATCTGCTCTCAACAAGGTTCTAGGACATTCTATGAATAACTCTTCACATATACATTTACTTTCATTTATTTGAGGTAAGTAAGTAGAATCCTAGGTAACATGGTACACATATGACTATTAAATTTTGCTAAATTATTTCTCAAAATGTTGTGATGCTTCACATTCATGCAGGGATGTTCTAGAACCTTTTATTGTATGAAGTTAGGTAAACTTGGTAATTTTACTGTAACTTTAGCTACTCAACATGTGTGCAATGTTGTCTTCTGTGATTTTCTTTTGCATTTATTTAACAGCCAGGACTGCTGAATATCTTTTCCCTTCCATTTGTTTTTCTCCCTTATAAACTCAGTATTTGTTCAAATCTTTTGCCCATTTTTTTTTTTTTTTTTTTTTTTATTTTTTATTTTTTATTTTTTATTTTTTTATTTTTTTTTTTTTTTAAATTTTTATTTTGCAATACAATTCAGTTCTACATATCAGCCACAGATTCCCTTGTTCTCCCCCCTCACGCCCCCCTCACCTTCCCCCCAGCCCGCCCCCCATTCCAATCTCCTCCAGAGCAAAGCCTTCCCCACAGACTGAGATCAACCTGGTGGACTCAGTCCAGGTAGGTCCAGTCCCCTCCTCCCATGCTGAGCCAAGGGACCCTGCATAGGCCCCAGGTTTCAAACAGCCAACTCATGCAATGAGCACAGGACCCGGTCCCACTGCCTGGATGCCTCCCAAACAGATCAGGCCAATCAACTGTCTCACCCACTCAGAGGGCCTGATCCAGTTGGTGACCCCTCAGCCATTGGTTCATATTTCATGTGTTTCCGTTTGTTTGGCTATTTGTCTCTGTGCTTTATCCGACCTTGGTCTCAACAATTCTCTCTCATATAAACCCTCCTCATTCTCGCTAATTGGACTCCCAGAGATCCACCTGGGGCCTAGTCATGGATCTCTGCCTCCAGGTCCATCAGTAGTTGGATGAGGTTTCTAGCACGACAATTAGGGTGTTTGGCCATCCCATCACCAGAGTAGGTCAGTTCGGATTGTCGCTCGACCATTGCCAGCAGTCTGTTGTGGGGGTATCTTTGTGGATTTCTGTGGGCCTCTCTAGCACTTTGTTCCTTCCTATTCTCATGTGGTCTTCATTTACCATGGTCTCCTATTCCTTGTTCTCCCTCTCTGTTTTTGATCCAGCTGGGATCTCCCACTCACCCAAGCTCTCTTTCCCTCGACCCTCGCCCTTCACTACCCCCACTCCTGTCCAGGCTGTTCATGTAGATCTCATTCCATTTCTCTGTCGTTGGGCGATCCCTGTGTCTTTCTTGGGGTCCTGTTTTCCAGGTAGCCTGCCTGGTGATGTGAGTAGCAGTCCAGTCATCCTTGTTCCACATCTAGTATCCTGTTATGAGTGAGTACATACCATGTTTGTCTTTCTGAGTCTGGGATACCTCACTCAGGATGATTTTTTCTAGATCCATCCATTTGTCTGCAAACCTCATGATGTCATTGTTTTTCTCTGCTGAGTAGTATTCCATTGTGTATATGTACCACATTTTGTTTATCCATTCTTCAGTTGAAGGGCATCTAGGTTGTTTCCATGTTCTGGCTATTACAAACAACGCTGATATGAACATAGCTGAACAAGTGCTCTTGTGGTGTGGTTGAGCATTCCTTGGGTATATGCCCAAGAGTGGTATAGCTGGATCTTGGGGGAGATGGATTCCCAATTTTCTAAGAAATCGCCATATTGATTTCCAAAGTGGTTGTACAAGCTTGCATTCCCACCAGCAGTGGAGGAGAGTTCCCCTAGCTCCACATCCTCTCCAGCATAAGGTGTCTTCAGTGTTTTTGATCTTAGCCATTCTGACAGGCGTAAGGTGGTATCTCAGAGTTGTTTTGATTTGCATTTCCCTGATGATTAGGGATGTTGAGCAATTCCTTAAATGTCTTTCAGCCATTTGAGTTTCCTCTGTTGAGAATTCTCTGTTTAGTTCTATAGCCCATTTCTTAATTGGACTGTTGGGCATTTTGATGTCTAATTTCTTGAGTTCCTTATATATTCTGGATATCAGTCCTCTGTCAGATGTGGGATTGGTGAAGATCTTTTCCCATTCTGTAGGCTGTCGCTTTGCTTTGTTGACCGTTTCCTTTGCCCTACAAAAGCTTCTCAGTTTCAAGAGGTCCCACTGATTGATTGTTTCTCTCAGTGTCTGTGCTACTGGTGTTCTATTTAGAAAGTGGTCTCCTATGCCAATGTGTTCAAGACTACTTCCTACTTTCTCTTCTAGCAGGTTCAGAGTAGCTGGATTTATGTTGAGGTCCTTGATCCACTTGGACTTAAGTTTTGTGCACGGTGATAGATATGGATCTATTTGCAGCCTTCTACATGTTGATATCCAGTTTTGCCAGCACCATTTGTTGAAGATGCTTTCTTTTTTCCATTGTGCACTTTTGGCTTCTTTGTCAAAAATTATTTGTTCATAGGTGTGCGGATTAATATCAGGGTCTTCAATTCGATTCCATTGGTCCACATGTCGGTTTTTATGCCAGTACCAAGCTGTTTTTATTACTGTAGCTCTATAGTACAGCTTGAAGTCAGGGATCGTGATGCCTCCAGAGGTTGTTTTATTGTACAGGATTCTTTTGGCTATCCTGGGTTTTTTGTTTTTCCATATGAAGTTGAGTGTTATTCTTTCCAGGTCTGTGAAGAATTGTGTTGGTATTTTGATGGGGATTGCATTGAATCTGTAGATTGCTTTTGGTAAGATTGCCATTTTTACTATGTTAGTTCTGCCTATCCATGAGCATGGGAGATCTTTCCATTTTCTGACATCTTCTTCAATTTCTTTTTTCAGGGACTTAAAGTTCTTGTCATATAGGTCCTTCACTTGCTTGGTTAGTATTACCCCAAGGTATTTTATGTCATTTGTGGCTATAGTAAAGGGTGATGTATCTCTGATTTCCTTCTCCGCTTTTTTGTCCATTGTATATAGGAGGGCTACTGATTTTTTGGAGTTGATCTTGTATCCTGCTATGTTGCTGAAGGTGTTTATAAGCTGTATCAGTTCCTTGGTGGAATCTTTGGGGTTGCTCAAGTATACTATCATGTCATCTGCAAATAGGGAAAGCTTGACTTCTTCCTTTCCTATTTGTATCCCCTTAATCTCCTTATGTTGTCTTATTGCTCTGGCTAGAACTTCAAGTACTATATTGAATAAGTATGGGGAGAGCGGACAGCCTTGCCTCGTTCCTGATTTTAGTGGAATTGCTTTGAGTTTCTCTCCATTTAATTTGATGTTGGCTGTTGGCTTGCTGTAAATTGCCTTTATTATGTTTAGGTATGTTCCCTGTATTCCTGATCGCTCCAAGACCTTTATCATGAAGGGGTGTTGGATTTTGTCAAATGCCTTTTCAGCATCTAGTGAGATGATCATGTGGTTTTTTTCTTTGAGTTTGTTTATATGGTGTATCACATTGACAGACTTTCGTATGTTGAACCATCCTTGCATCCCTGGAATGAATCCTACTTGATCATGGTGGATAATTGTTTTGATGTGGTCTTGGAGTCTGTTTGCCAGTATTTTATTGAGTATTTTTGCATCAATGTTCATGAGGGAGATCGGTCTGTAGTTCTCTTTCTTTGTTGTATCCTTGTTTGGTTTGGGAATCAGGGTAATTGTAGCCTCATAGAAGGAGTTTGGTAATGTTCCTTCTGTTTCTATTGTATGGAACAATTTAGAGAGTATTGGTATTAACTCTTCTTTGAAGATCTGGTAGAATTCTGCACTGAAACCATCTGGTCCTGGGCTTTTTTTGGTTGGGAGACTTTTAATGACTGTTTCTATTTCGTTAGGGGTTATTGGACTATTTAAATAGTTTATCTGGTCTTGATTTAATTTAGGTATGTGGTACCTATCCAGAAAATTATCCATTTCTTTTAGGTTTTCCAGTTTTGTGGAATAGAGGTTTTTGAAGTATGACCTGATGATTCTCTGGATTTCCTCAATGTCTGTTGTTATGTCCCCCTTTTCATTTCTGATTTTGTTGATTTGGATGCTCTCTCTCTGTCTTTTGGTTAGTTTGGATAAGGGCTTGTCTATCTTGTTGATTTTCTCAAAGAACCAACTCTTTGTTTCATTAATTTTTTGTATTGTTCTCTTTGTTTCTATTTTATTGATTTCAGCTCTCACTTTGATAATTTCCTGGCATCTATTTTTCCTGGGAGACTTTGCTTCTTCCTGTTCTAGAACTTTC
Organism: Peromyscus eremicus; assembly: GCF_949786415.1. Classification (NCBI taxonomy): domain Eukaryota; kingdom Metazoa; phylum Chordata; class Mammalia; order Rodentia; family Cricetidae; genus Peromyscus; species Peromyscus eremicus. The sequence continues at coordinate 32,977,578 of NC_081417.1, read as the reverse complement.
AGGTGTGCTGTTAAGTCACTAGTGTGAGATTTCTCCAGCTTATTTATGTGGGCGTTTAGTGCTATGAATTTCCCTCTTAGTACTGCTTTCATAGTGTCCCATAGGTTTGGATATGTGGTGTCTTCATTTTCGTTGATCTCTAGGAAGTCTTTAATTTCTTTCTTTATTTCTTCCTTAACCCATTGGTGATTCAGGTGGGTATTGTTCAGTTTCCATGAGATTGTAGGTTTTCTGTAGTTTTTGTTGTTGTTGAAATCCAACTTTAGACCATGGTGGTCTGATAGAACACAGGAGGTTACTCTAATTGTTTTGTATCTGTTTAGATTTGCTTTGTGACCAAGTATGTGGTCAATTTTAGAGAAGGTTCCATGGGGTGCTGAGAAGAAGGTATATTCTTTTTTGTTAGGATGGAATGTTCTGTAGATGTCGATTAAGTCCATTTGAGTCATGACATCAATTAAGTCCTTTATTTCTCTGTTAAGTTTCGATTTGGGGGATCTGTCCAGTGGTGAAAGTGGGGTGTTGAGGTCTCCCACTATTAATGTGTGGGGTTTTATATGTGATTTAAGCTTTAATAATGTTTCTTTTACATATGTGGGTGCCCTTGTGTTTGGGGCATAAATGTTCAGAATTGAGACTTCATCTTGGTGGATCTTTCCTGTGATGAGTATGTAATGCCCTTCTTGATCTCTTTTGATTGATTTTAGTTTGAAGTCTATTTTGCTGGATATCAGGATGGCTACACCCGCTTGTTTCTTAAGACCGTTTGATTGGAAAGTCTTTTCCCAGCCTTTTATTTTTAGGTAGTGTCTATCTTTGAATTTGAGATGTGTTTCTTGTATGCAGCAGAAAGATGGGTCCTGCTTTCGTATCCATTCTGTAAGCCTATGTCTTTTTATAGGTGAATTAAGTCCATTGATATTGAGGGATATTAATGTCCAGTGATTGTTCATTCCTGTTATTTTTTGGTGGTGATGTGTGTGTACTTTTCTTCGTTGGGGTCTACTGCTGTGGCTTTATCTATTGCCTGTGTTTTCGAGGTTGTATCTGACTTCCTTAGGTTGGAATTTTCCTTCTAGTGCTTTCTGTAGGGCTGGGTTTGTGGATAAATATTGTTTAAATCTGGCTTTGTCATGGAATGTCTTGTTCACTCCATCTATGACGATTGAAAGTTTTGCTGGGTATATTAGTCTAGGCTGACATCCATGGTCTCTTAATGTCTGCATTACATCTGTCCAGGACCTTCTGGCTTTCAAAGTCTCCATTGAGAAATCGGGTGTTATTCTGATAGGTTTGCCTTTATATGTCACTTGGCCTTTTTCCTTTGCTGCTCTTAATATTCTTTCTTTATTCTGTACGTTTAATTGTTTAATTATTATGTGGCGAGGGGACTTTTTCTGGGGGTCTAGTCTGTTTGGTGTTCTATAGGCTTCCTGTATCTTCATAGGCATTTCCTTCTTTAAGTTGGGAAAGTTTTCTTCTATGATCTTGTTGAATATATTTTCTGTGCCCTTGAGTTGGTATTCTTCTCCTTCTTCTACCCCTATTATTCGTAGGTTTGGTCTTTTCATGGTGTCCCAAATTTCTTGGACATTTTGGTTCATGACTTTGTTGACTTTAGTGTTTTCTTTGACTGATGAATCTATTTCTTCTATTGTATCTTCAACGCTAGAGATCCTCTCTTCCATCTCTTGCATTCTGTTGATTATACTTGCATCTGAAGTTCCCAATCGTTTTCTCAGATTTTCTATTTCCAGCATTCCCTCTGTTTGTGTCTTCTTCATTTTTTCTATTTCCTTTTTCAGGTCTTGGACTGTTTCCTTCATTTGTTTCATTGATTTTTCTTGATTTTCTTTCAGTATTTTATTGTTCTCTTCCAGGACTTTATTGATTTCTTCTAATTTGTTTGCCCTTTCCTCTAGTTGTTTACAGCGTTCTTCACATTTTTTTGTCTTTTCCTCTACACGAGCCTCTAGCTTCTTCATGATGACATTCATAAGGCTATTTTCTTCTGCTTCTTCCAATTTCTGATGTTCAGGTCTAGGTGTTGGAGGGGGGCTAGGGCCTGGTGATGGTGTATTACTATTCATTTTGTTGTATGTGTTTCTGCCTTGACGTCTGCCCATCTCCTTGTGGTTCGTTCCTGGCCTTATCCGCACACTTGGTTCAGAGCTGACAGATTCAGGAAGTCTCTCTCTCTTGTCCAGATGGGAGCTCTCTTGTCCAAATTGGAAGTCCGGGGCAGGATGGAAGCTCTTGTTCAGAAGGGAAGTCCGGGGGAGGATGGGTGCTCTCCTCTCTCTCTCTCTCTCTCTCTCTCTCTCTCTCTCTCTCTCTCTCTCCTCCAGATGGGAAATCCACGGCAAGATGGGAGCTGGGGGCCAGCCTCTAAGTCTCAAGAAGAGGCTTGGGGCTCAGGCGGATGGGCGTGGGGGCAGGGCGTGGAGACTGCAGGGTCTGCCAGGGGTCTTGGAGAAGGAGATCCTTCCCGGTGGGGCTAGAAGGGCACCTGCCCGGGGAGCAGAACCTGGGGCCAAGTTGGGCAGGTCTTCCCCGGAGTGGCTGGTGCCCAGGGATGGGGTCGGGGGCAAGCTAGGGCACTCACCTGTGCTTCAGAAGGGAAGTCCGGGGGAAGATGGGAGCTGGGGGCTGGCCTCTAAGTCTCAGGAAGAGGCTTGGGGCTCAGGCAGATGGGCGTGGGGGCAGGGCGTGGAGACTGCAGGGTCTGCCAGGGGTCTTGGAGAAGGGGATCCTTCCCGGTTGGGGTAGAAGGGCACCTGCCCGGGGTCCAGAACCTGGGCCCAAGTTGGGCAGGTCTTCCCCGGAGTGGGTGGTGCCCAGGGATGGGGTCGGGGGCAAGCTAGGGGACTCACCTGTGCTTCAGAAGGGAAGTCCTGGGCAAGATGGGAGCTGGGGGCCGGCCTCTAAGTCTCAGGAAGAGGCTTGGGGCTCAGGCAGATGGGCGTGGGGGCAGGGCGTGGAGACTGCAGGGTCTGCCAGGGGTCTTGGAGAAGGGGATCCTTCCCGGTTGGGGTAGAAGGGCACCTGCCCGGGGTCCAGAACCTGGGCCCAAGTTGGGCAGGTCTTCCCCGGAGTGGCTGGTGCCCAGGGATGGGGTCGGGGGCAAGCTAGGGCACTCACCTGTGCTTCAGAAGGGAAGTCCTGGGCAAGATGGGAGCTGGGGGCCGGCCTCTAAGTCTCAGGAAGAGGCTTGGGTCTTTTGCCCATTTTTAAGTTGTACTATTGAGTTATGGTAATGAGATTATTTTACATATCCTTGACTCAAGGTCTTTGTCATCAATGTGTAATTCAAGTATTTTCTTCCACTGAATGGCAGAAATTCTAAATACTGATAAAAAGGCCAACTTAATAAACTTCTTTGTTTTATAGTTTGTGTATCTTTGTCATTCCTAAGATAAATATATCTTGTTGCAAGGATTTTCTCTTAAGGTTTCTTCTATGTGTTTTATAATTATATAGTTGATTTAATTATGATGCATTGTGTAAGGTAGGGGTGTAAATTTATGTTAAATGTTTTTTTTTTCCTACGGACATTCACTTTTCCATATATCATTTGTTTAAAAGGATCTTTCTTTCTCGGCCTTTCATTATGCTTCCATTAGAAGACCTATTTCAGGAAATACTCTTCCAACAATGTCTGATGGTGACCTTAAACATGAGCAACATGTATCATCTTAAGTTTTCCAATTTCTCTATTAATAAAAGGAAAAAATGCCAAGTTCAATGTAATAATAATGTAACCCATATGTCCAATATATTATCATTATTGACTTTAAAATATTTGGTAATTTTGTTCTGAAAATTAATTTGCTTGATATTATTATCACTCTAGACTTTTTATGATTGTGCTCAAAATATCTATTTGTATCCATTCATTTAACTTTTTTAGAAACCTAATTTTTATGAATTTTAGTATATGTATTATATTGAGTGCACTGTTCCCTAGTGACTGACACAGGCATAGCTCTCTAACAAACGACACTATCCACACAAGACAGCTCCATCAACCAGAAGCTTCTTTGGTGCTGGTTTGGTACTCCTGTTTGTCAGCACTGTTCTGTCTTCTGTCACATTTGCTTTAGCTTCTGCAGAATTTCATACAGATGGAATTACTATAACTTCTTAAGTTTGGCTTATTTCTTACAGTATAGCAACTTTGATATCCATGTTGTATACTTACACAGTTTATTAAAGTCTTCTAAGTAGCATCCTGTGATATGCAGGCACTATACTGTGCTTATTCATTACTAATTAAAGAAAAGTAATAAATAAAGCTTTTTAGAGAGTGCCTGCAAAGTTATGTTAGGCATGTATTTTTTTCTTTTTGTAAACCTCTGAGCAGTTTTCTAAAATGTCTCTGCCGTTTTGTATTTTCCCCAGGAATACACCATCAGCCTCCCTAGTGCATGTGGTATTGCCATGCTAGTAGATACACAATGGAAGTGCACCAATGTAAAGTTACCTTTAAGCACTCTATTTCTTTTTGTTTAAAATGGTATTCTTGTAGTGGAATATAATTGATCCTTGTTTTTTAATACAGCCTGGCAATTTCATTGCTTGAATTACATATTTAGGTTATTTACTAAAAAAAAAAAAAAAAAAAAAAAAAAAAAAAAGACTAATTATTTAAATACCCAGGCTTAAATCTGTAAGCTTGCAACATTTTTTTTTCTTGCTAATCTCATGTACATTGTTTTATTTCTTATCTTTTTTAGGTTAATTGAAGATTTTTTAATATTCTATATTTTCTCCACTGTTGGTTCCTTTTTACATCTATATACCCAAATTTCTAGTAGTTTCTCTAGAGATTGCCATATTCTTCCTTACGTTATCACTGTTATTATGTAAAAATGATAGCTCTAGTTGTACATCATATATACAAAAAAACCCCTACTTCTATTGATCCCCTTACCATTTGAGGCTATCTGAAACACCAGTTTTGCTTTTCCATTATTGGCAGCTCTTACAATGCCTCATTATCACTAACTAGAGATGATTCGACTTCATGCAGCTACCTAGTCCAACTGGGCTCTTAGCTGAAGTTTTCCTGGTCTCGCCAGGCTCCCACTGCCCCATGATTCTGCAGCCGCTCAGACCCAAATAAAAACACAGAGGCTTATATTACTTACAAATTGCATGGCCATGGCCTATGGCTCACGCTTCTTGCTAGCTAGCTTTTATATCTTAAATTAACCCATTTCTATTCATCTATAAGTTGCCACGTGGCTGTGGGTTACCGGTCTGCTGGCATGTTATTCCTTCAGTGGCAGCTGGCATCTCCTGACTAAGCCTTCCTCTTCCCAGAATTCTCCTTGTCTGCTTATCCTGCCTATACTTCCTGCCTGGCTACTGACCAATCAGCATTTAATTTATCAACCAATCAGAGCAACACATTCACAGCATGCAGAGAAACATTACCTATCATTTCCTTTGGGTAACTGTCCAGGTAGCCAGCTGTCTCTGTCATAGATCTTTGGAAGTCGCTTACAATATTCTTCCTGTTTACTCAGGTAATATTATATCCTTCTGGGGTCTTTAATGTAGCTGAAGACTAGATAGTTATAATTTTGCTTAGTTATGATAAAAGATAAATTAGATATGAAACTTTAGACTCAAATATAGGATAAATAGAATATTTTCTTTGAATTTGCCAAATATAAATAGACTGGATATTATAACTGTAATTCTTGCTTGATTATATTATATGTAATTTTACTGTGTTAGCGTTAAAACCTTCCTTTTTGTTTTGACAGAAAAGGGGAAATGCTGAGGGATAATGCTTTGTACACTAGTTTAATAAAATGCTGATTGGCCAGTAGCTAGGCAGGAAGTATAGGTGGGGCAAGCAAACTAAAGGAATGCTGGGAAGAGGAAGAGCAGAGTCAGGAGTCACCAGCCAGACACAGAGGAAGCAAGATGATAAGGCAGAACTGAGACAAGGTACCAAGCCACATGGTTAAATAAAAATAAGAATTATGGGTTAATTTAAGTGTAAGAGCTAGTCAGTAATAATCCTGAGCTAATGGCCATACAGTTCTCAAATAATATAAGCCTCTGTATGTTTATCGGGGTCTGAGCAGCTGTGGAACAGGCAGGACACAGAAAAACTTTCAACTACAGTCTCCATTATCTATTCCATTTCATGAACAAGGCATTTCCACTCTGTGTATTTAGAGATCAAATGTCTCCTGGTCTAGTTAGGAGCATGGGAAATGGTTCCATGTTTTCTTCTCTGATTATTAGTTATTAGTTTTCTGAAGTCCTGCACTGTACATTAATAGCTTCATATTAGGCAAAGGCTCAAGATGCTTTACACCAACTTTCTAGGTTTCTTTCTTTGCATCTCATCGGCTTTCCAGAATTCTGCTGTACCTTTTTTAGCAGTCAGTCTCCCTGAACTCCATTCTTCTAGATGAGGTGCTCTGCCTCAGGATTCTTATGTGGACTACAGAGGGATTTAGAACATACAGCCTGGTGATGTTTGTTTTCCTTCTCAGACACTATTAATGTTTCCTAATAACCAGTTACTGAACACAGTTATTAAATGACTTTTCTATGCTTTCATGTACTTACAATGGGAGATAAAGTCTGTTCCTTGTTATTTTATCATGGTCAGAATCAGAAATCCTCAGTTTTCAGGAAATGCAATCCTCTAATAAATTTCTACTTCTTAAATGCCAATTAGCTTAAATACATAAATAATGGTAACAGTTTAACTTTTAAAAATAGCATAAGCTGAAGAAACATTTAGTATTGTTTCTGATATGTAGATTTCTAACATCATCCAATGTTCACAGTTTCTTGTGAAAAAAAAAGGAGTTTATCAGATCATGGGCTTTGACTTAAAGAAGAAAATTCTTGGTGGAGGCTTGCTGGAGGATTTCTGGAGCTTAGAGAAACACAGTGTACCAAATGTGACAGATAACTGGCCCTCTAAACAATCAGAAATGTCACCTTACAAATATGGTGAAAGCATAAACTGAAAAGGATCACTGTTTCAAAACATCACCATTCTAAAATGGAAAAAAGTAGAAAGGGCAGAACTAAAAAAAGCTAGCATAGTCTAGACAGGCTTATTTTAACATCTTAGATGGGAACTGATTTCTTTAACATGTTTTCAAAGCTCACAACTCATTATTATCATATAATAGTGCTCTTGTATCTTTGATAATGTAGATCAATATTAATATCTTATATAAGTGTCTTCTATAATGAAAATGTTTATGAGTCTTGTATGAATTTACCTAATTTCAAATGTTTGGTACTTTTTTAATATTATAAATATTATAAACATGAGTAAATTTATGACCTAATATTTCATGTAATAGCAGAACAATTTACGATAATCTGGGAGTTATTTTGGCTACAGAAAATTTATCTTATGAACTGAAAAACTGTTTCTCAAGAAACGTATTTATTTAACATAAAAATCTTCATTTTCCAAGAACACCCTTTCCATGTTACTGGGAAGAAAAATATGTAGCAAATATACCTCCAAGCAAATCCTATCCATTTTCAAGGGGAAAGATGTAGTTGGGGGGGTCACCTTGATTTCATTCTGAAGAACTGATAATCACCGTACAACTCAGCTTCTTGCCAGTGGAGACTGAAGAACAAGTTCTGGCTGGGTTATATCATTCCTTCAGAATGACATCAAAATCCTGGGTCTTTGTTACTATTTGGAGCATCAGTATGAACACCAGTTACAGATTTTATACATTCACTTCAAGCTTCTTAAAGTCAACGGACTTCTTCATTAGCAAATATGCTTTCAGTTAATATAGTATTCATAATTTCAAGGTAATCTTTTCACGCACTCACAAACTTGAAGTATTTCTGGATTGTTTTCCTTTGTTTACATTTGATACCAAAGTCATGTTGACTTTTTCTAATCTATAATCAACCCCCCCCACACACACACATACCATCAGTGCTTCTGTTCTACCTCATTTAAGTCCTTAGCCTTTTTTTCTTTGGTTTGTGTCGAATACTCACTAGATTCATTTATCAATTACTTTGCTCCTTCAAGTTCTTATTTACATGATAACTTATTTTACATGATAATTTATACTTGTATCTTATGAAATTTACATACCAAAATTCATTAATGGTATCCATTATCTATAGAACAAAAATATTACTCAGAAAGTAATGCAAGCTCTTTGCTTACTTAAACCCAGAACATCTCTCCAACTTCATTCCTCACCAGCCTTGTATGACTTCTTCCCTTGTTACTTAGTGCCAACCAGACACAATAGAGTTTCTATCTACTTCATGCTTGTGTAATGGCAGTTCTTCAATCTGTTATATTATTGCCCCCTTTCCATTCTTTTTTAAAGTATTTCTTTTATTATTTTTTGAGATTATAAGATAATTTCATTTCCCCCTTCCCTTTTCTCCCAAACGAGCGTTTCTCAGCCTTCCTAATGCTAAGACCCTTCAATACAGTTCTTCATATTATGGTGACTTCCAACCACAAAATTACTTTTGTTTCTACTTCATAACTAATTTTCATACTGTTATAAATCATAATGTAAATATGTGTTTTCTCTTTGTCTTAGATGATCCCTGTGAAAGGATCTTCAACCCCAATGGTCATGACCCACAGATTGAGAGCCACTGCTCCAAGCCCTTTCATATACTCCTCCTTGATCTCTTTCAAATGGACAGATTCTTTTTTGTTAATTGTTACACACACACACACACAAACACATACACAAACACACACACACACACACACACACACACACACACACACACACACACGCATTCCTTAGTAAAACCTGCTCCGTCTACATAATGCTGCTTGTGTGTATGTTTTCAGGGCTGACGATTTAGTGTTGAATAATCAATTAATATCTCATTTTCCCTTTACATTTCAAGATTCAGCACAGAACTTTCATTCCATTTATGATGACAAATACATGCTAAGAATTAGAACAATTGGGCTAAAAATAATAAATAAAATGCATCTGAAAATAGATGGGAAGTGTGAGGGAAGCTAGTGCTTTAACACCCAGAATTCATTTGCTGTAAGCTCAACTTCAGCTTAAGTATGTCTTTCCCACAGGACACTTGCCAATTTTCATATTAGGGACAAAGTTGGCATGACAGGTAGAGAATGACTGTTGGTAGAGACACCAACAAAGTTCTAGGAAAACTCAAGGAATTTGGTCAGAATGTTTCAGGTGGCTAGGACCTGTGGAACTATGTCTTAAAAGAGAGATGAGGACTAGTATGTGCTGAATAACTTCCCTCCTTGAAGTCAGGTAATTTGCTAATTACATTGTGATAGACAATATGCTAAGAAAGCAAGCACAGGGCATCAGAGTGAAACAGAGCTACTATGCATGGTAGTAGGAGGCAAAGGTAAGAATCTGAGCCTGCCATTGACAATTGTCCTATGAAAACACAGGACCTCTTCAACCTCCATCTTGGGACTGGAGATGGAAAAAAAAAGTGTCTATGATGATTAAGTCTTGAGACATTCTTCAATCAGAACAGTACTAGACTGATTGAGAGTAATCTGCCTTTCTGCTTTTCCTTCAGATGGTAAATCCTGTCTGAAGGGAAGTAATCATACAGAGACTATGAATTTGAATGCAAAATGTTCAGCGCTTCCTTAGAAATGGCCAGACATGAGATAACTCCTTGTATCTTATCAGACCACCATGGATTAAACCTGGATTTCAACAATAACAGAAACAACAGAAAGTCTACAAACTCATGGAAACTGAACAACTCTCTACTGAGTTACCATTGGGTCAAGGAAGAAATAAAGAAAAAAGTTAAAAACCTAGAATTCAATGAAATGATTAAACAACATAACCAGACTTACAGGACACAATGAAAGCAGCATTAAGAGGAAATTCATAGCACTAAATGTTTTCATGAAGAATTTGGAGAGATCCCACACTAGCAACTTAGCAGCACACCTGAAAGCTCTAGAACAAAAAGAAGCAGGCACACCTAAGAGTAGTAGATGGCAGAAAATAACCAAACTCAGGGCTGAAATCATTAAAAGAGAAATGAAGGGAACAAAAAAAGGATCAATATAACAAAGAGTTGGTTCTTTGAGAAAAATCAACAAAATAAGTAAACCCTTATCCAAACTATCTAAAAGGCAAAGAGAGAATATCCAAATCAACAAAATCAGAAACAACAAGGGGGACAAAACTACAGACTCCTAGGAAATACAGAAAATCATTAGGTCATACTTTAAAAACATGCACTCCACAAAACTGGAAAATCTAAAATAAATGGACAAATTTATTCATAGATACCACTTACCTAAGTTAAGTCAAGATCAGATAAACAATTTAAATAAACTGATAACACCTAAGGAAATAGAAGCAGTCATTAAAAGTCTATCAATCATGTTTGTCTTTCTGAGTCAAACATGGTATGTACTCACTCATAGGAGGATACTAGATGTGGAACAAGGACTGGACTGCTACTCACATCACCAGGGAGGCTACCTAGAAAACAGGACCTCAAGAAAGACACAGGGATCGCCCAATGACGGAGAAATGGATGAGATCTACATGAACAGCCTGGACATTAGTGGGGGTAATGAAGGGCAAGAGTCGAGGGAAAGAGAGCTTGGGGGAGCGGGAGATCCCAGCTGGACCAAGAACAGAGAGGGAGAACAAGGGATAAGAGACCATGGTAAATGAAGACCACATGAGAATAGGAAGAAGCAAAGTGCTAGAGAGGCCCACAGAAATCCACAAAGATACCCCCACAATAGACTGCTGGCAATGGTCAAGAGACAGCCCGAACTGACCTACTCTGGGGATAGGATGGCCAAACACCCTAATTGTCATGCCGGAAACCCCATCCAATGACTGAGGGATGTGGATGCAGAGATCCACAGCTAGGCCCAGGGTGGAGCTCCGGGAGTCCAATTAGCTAGAAAGAGGAGGGTTTATATGAGCGAGAATTGTTGAGACCAAGGTTGGATAAAGCACAGGGACAAATAGCCAAACGAATGGAAACACATGAACTATGAACCAATGGCTGAGGGGTCCCCAACTGGATCAGGCCCTCTGAATAGGTGAGACAGTTGATTGGCTTGATCTGTTTGGGAGGCATCCAGGCAGTGGGACAGGGTCCTGTGCTCAGTGCATGAGTTGGCTGTTTGAAACCTGGGGCTTATGCAGGGACGCTTGGCTCAGTCTAGGAGGAGGGGACTGGACCTACCTGGACTGAGTCTACCAGGTTGATCTCAATCCTCAGGGGAGTCTTTGCCCTGGAGGAGGTGGGAATGGGGGGTGGGGTGGGGGGAAGGGGAAGGGGGCGGGAGGGGGGAGAACAAGGGAATCTGTGGCTGATATGTAAAACTAAATTATATTGTAAAATAAAATTAAATTAAATTAAAAAAAGTCTACCAACCAAAGAACACCAGAATTAGACAGTTTTAGTGAAGAATTATACCAGACATTTAAGAAGAGCTAATACCAATACTCTTCAAATTATTTCACAAAATAGAAACAGAAGGAACATTGCCCAGTTCTTTCTTGAGGCCATAGTCACCCTGATATGCAAACCACACAAAATCCCAACAAAGAAAGAGAATTGTAGACCAATTCCACTCATGAACATTTATGCAAAAATACTCAATAAAATACTGACAAACTGAATCCAAGAACTCATCAAAAAGATCATCCACCATGACCAACTAGGCCTTATCTCAGAGATGCAGGGATGGTTCAACATATGAAAATTGGTCAGTGTAACAATCCTTCGTATAAACAAACTGAAAGAGAAAAAAAAACCTGCATAATCCTCTAATTAGTTGCTGAAAAACTGTTTGACAAAATCAAACACACCTTCATAATAAAAGGCTTGTAGATATCATGGATACACAGGACATATCTAAACATAATAGAAACAATATACAGCAAGCAGATTGCCAATAACAAATTAAATGGAGAGAAACTCAAAGCAATTTCACTAAAATCAGGAACAAGACAAGGCTGTCCACTCTCTCTACACCTTTTCAATATGGTACTTGAAGTTCTAGCTAGAGCAATAAGACAACTAAAGGAAATGAAAGGGATACAATTGGAAAGGAACAAGTCAAAGTATCATTATTCACAGATGATATGATAGTATACATAAGGGACCCCAAAAATTCTACCTGGGAACTTTTACAGCTGAAAAACACCTTTAGTCAAGTGGCTGAATACAAGATTAACTTAAAGAAAAATCAGTAGCCTTCCTATATACAAACCATAAAGGAGCTGAGAAAGAAATCAGAGAATCAACATACTTTGCAATAGCCTCAAATAATATGAAATATCTTGCTGTAACCCCAACCAAGCAAGTGAAAGACCTGTATGACAAGAACTTCAAGTCTTTGAAGAAAGAAATTGAAGAAGATATCAGTAGGTAGAAAAAGCACCATTGTTCATAGGTTAGTCAGATTAACATAGTAAAAAATGGCCATCTTATCATAAACAATCCACAGATTCAATGCAATACCCATTAAAATCCCAACACAATTCTTAATAGGCCTTGAAAGAACAACACTCAACTTTATATGGAAGAAGAAGAAGAAGAAGAAGAAGAAGAAGAAGAAGAAGAAGAAGAAGAAGAAGAAATGCTAAAGCAATCCTGTACAATGAAAGAACTTCTGAAATTATCACCATCCCCGATTTCAAGCTCTACTACAGAGCTATAGTAATAAAAGCTGCATGGTATTGTCATAAAAACAGACACATGGATCAAAGGAATTGAAGACTCAGATGTAAACCCACACACCTATGAACACCTGATTTTTGACAAAGCAGCCAAAATTATATAATGGAAAAAAGAAAAACATGTTCAACAATGCTCATCTAAATGGATGTTGCATGTAGAAGACGGCAAATGGATCCATATTTATCACCCTGAACAAAACTCGTCCAAGTAGATCAATAACCTCAACATAGGTAAGGCGGTGGTGGCTCACGCCTTTAATCCCAGTACTCAAGGTACAGAACCAGGCTGGTCTCTGTGAGTTCGAGGCCAGCCTGGTCTACAGAGTGAGATCCAGGACAGGCACCAAAACTACACAGGGAAACTCCATCTTGAAAAACAAAACAAAACAAAACAAAAAAACAAACCAAAACAAACAAACAAAAAATAACCTCCACATAAATCCAAATACACTGAACCTGATAGAAGAGGAAGTGGGAAATCCCGAATGAATTGGCACAGGAGACAACTTCCTGAGCAAAACACCAATAACACAGGCATTAAGATTGACAATTAATAAATGGGCTCTCATAAAATTGAAAAGTTTTTATAAGGCAAAGACCACCATTAATAGGACAAAATGGAAGCCTACATAATGGGAAAATATTTTCACTAACCCCCATCTGACAGAGGGCTGATTTCCAAAATCTATAAAGAACTGAAGAAACTAGACATCAACAAACCAAATAATCCAATTAAAAAATGGCTTACAGATCCAGAGAATTCTCAACAGAAGAAACTCAAATGATCAAGAAACACTTAATCAGATGTCAACATCCTTAGCCATCAGGGAAATGCCAATCAAAATGACTCTGAGATTCCATCTTATACCTGTCAGAATGGCTAAGATGCAGAACACAGGTAACAGCTCCTGCTGGAGAGGATGTATAGCAAGGGGAACACTCCTCCATTGCTAGTGGGAGTACAAACTTGAATAGCCACTTCAAAAATCAATGTGACGGTTTCTCAGAAAACTGGAAATCAACCTACCACAAGATCCAACTATACTCCTGTGTGGTGCATACCCAAATGATGCTCAATCATACCACAAAGACACTTGCTCAACTATGTTCATAGCAGCTTTGTTCATAATAGCCAGAACCTGGAAACAACTTAGATGTTCCTCTACCAAGGAATGGATAAAGAAAATGTGGTACATTTGTGCAGTGCAGTATTACTCAGCTGTTAAAAACAAGGACAGCATGAAATTTAAAGGCAAATGGATAGAACTAGGAAAAATCATCCTGAGTGAGGTAACCCAGATAAAGACAAACATGGTATATACTCACTCATAAGTGGATATTAGCTGTAAAATAAAGGATAACTATGTCACAATCCACAGTCCCAGAGATACTAGGAAATAAAGAGAGTTCATGGGGGGACACGAAGGAGAAATAGAAGATACTTTGTGAGTGTACTAAGGACAGGTTGGCATGGGATCATGAGAGATCAGGTTGGGGGGAGGGCATGAAGGGTGAAAGTGCTGAGAGGGATTGCTAGGGAGAATTTCATGTGGGTGGAAGCTTGGTGCAGTGGAATCTCCCAGGAGTCTATGGGGAGGACCCTAGCGCAGACTCCTAGCAATAGCAGAGAAGTAGACTGAACCTGTGACCAGATTGGTGCCTGGCCCAATTGTCATCAGACGGGTATCATCCAGCAACTGATGGAGGCAGAGGCAGAGACCCACAGACAAACAATAGGCAGAGTTCAGGAATCTTGCAGAGGAGGATGAGAGAGGAGTGTAGGAGCCAGAGGGATCAAGGATCCCATGAGAAGGCTCACACAGTCAACTAACCTGGGCTCATAGGGGCTGGCAGAGACTGAACCAACAACCAAGGAACCTGCATGAGACTGACGTAGGCACTCTGCATATATGTTACAGTTGTGTAGCTTGATTCTTTTATAGTATTCCTAACAGCAGGAGCAGGGGCTGTCTCTCTTTTACTGACTTTTGGGACTTTACTCCTCATACTGTGTTGCCTTGCCCAGCCTTAACACATGTGGAGGTGCTTAGTCTTACTGTAACTTGATATGCTGTGTTTTATTGATGCTCATAGGAGACTTGCCCTTTCCGGGATGGAGATGGAAGACAAACAGATTTGGTGGTGGGAGGGGAGGAATTGGGGAGAGTGACTGAGAGAGAGGATGAGGGGTGGAGGCTGTGGCCAGGATATAAAATAAATAGATGAAAAGAAAAAATAAGAAATGGCCAGATATGACAAGAAACTAAAAAATAAAAAGGAGGGCAACAGTAGGAAAGATACAGGCACACAATCAGACCCAGATGTGCCTATGGTCCAATTAGTGGAGTAATTAGATACAGATTTAGAGTAACTGACAAATAAGAAGAAGAAGAAGGGAATGGGAGAGATATGAGAAAGGATATTGAGGAACATACACGGCCATAGTGCAGCATATACAAATCTGTCATATACGTATACATAATGGTAATTAATGAAAAAAGAGGCCATGCATTTGAAAGAGAGCAGGGAGGGGCCTACAGGAGGGTTTGCAGGAAGGGAAAGGAAAATGATGTAATTATACTATAATTTCAAAAACAAAAGGACTAATATTTTTATTAAAATAAAAATTAAAAACCAGCACTGGAGTATATCAAAGGAAAGCAAATAGATATTCTTTAACTATAATTTAATAGATAGAATGAAGATTTGTCCATGGGGTTTAGATGCAGATTGACCAAATGATGGTTCCAATAGGTGACTGCTTTCTATTCTAATTAGCAGAAGAGATGAGTATGTTAACAGTAATAATTAGCTTAGAAAATAACAGACCTCTCACTGCTATTGCTATTTTTCATGTACACGTGCTCTGATCTATGTGAAGTCCCTTGAGATGAGTGCATGCATAAATCCTGAGATGGAAACATTAACCAGGACATTATCGAGAAATTGGAATATGATATATTGGTATAGGAAAATAGCTACACATGTTAAAGTGTAGTGATATACTTTCTAATGGAAAAGTAGCTTATTTACAATTATCTGTTTAAAACATATTCAGTGGGACAATGAAGATTTTCATTGCCCCTCACTGGGAACTTGGAAAAGTGCTATGTTCTTCTGAAGTAATCATTAGTCACTTTAAACAGCTCTAGATTTTCATATTTATGTTTCTTCATCCCATCTGTACTGAACATTATACTGGAAAGTTGCCATGTGCTGTTTAAGGTCATTGAAAAGCCCTCTGGGTAGGGGGCCCTCTGTTGTTTCAGACTCCAGCATGTTATGTCAAGGGTCTCTTAAACACTCTGTCCCCCATTAGTTTGGCCCCTGGCTATGTAAAGGAGAGAAAGGAGTACACGAAAACAACCCCAGATGAAAACACAGCACCCTGTGAACAGCTGGAAGGCAAATCATTTCTAACGGGTTATTATTGCTTATTCCTGGTATGGAAGTATCTTTTGTGAGAAGGGGAAGCTGGAGGCTCATCCATAGAGAGAAAACTCTCCATTGTGAATTTCAGGAGGTTGTCAGAACATGGCTACCCTGGTGCCTTTATGTTGAACGTTTGCCAACTCCCATAGCAGTACCTTTATTTCCTCTCTCACCCAGGCTTTGCTAGTCAGCTCTGCTGGATGCTGTGCCTGACTTGATGATGCCTTGCTAGCTGTCTGCTGCTTTTATCTGTCTGCTACTTGTTTTTGTTCTTTTACTTTGCTTGCTGCATACTAATAGACTCGTCCATTTTGAAATCATAAATACAGCTATCATAGATAATTTCTCTAGACCATACAGAGCACAAATATTTCAGCCAGCTTTTTAAAAATAAGAAATCAACCAAATGCTTGTCAACTCAACTCAAACTTAAGTCTTCCCTTCCCCTGTCATCTGATACATGGGCAGTCACTAAACTTCACAGCTCTAAAGGTCTTTTGGTCATTCTTTCAATTTATAGTCTAGCCTGTTTGATGGTTGTTGCTTCTGATCCCAGCAGTAGTCATCTATCTTTCCCTTCTCCTTCTTTCCTTCTTCCCTTCCTTCCTTCCTTCCTTCCTTCCTTCCTTCCTTCCTTCCTTCCTTCCTTCCTTCCTTCCATTCTTCCTTCCTTTTAGTTTTTAAGGGCCTTTTCTGTTCAAGTACCTTTACTTAGTTTAGTAGGTCTCATTTTATCTCAAAATCAAGAGTCTAGCTACAAGCTCTTTTATTTTCCCAGCCTTTGAATAATACAGTATCTAAAGGTGGGGAATTCAGATGTTTCCATCTGGCTACCTCTTATCTCTGAAGAATGCTCAGACATCCTTTAGTTCACAAGTTCTGGAAACTCAAGATGTCACCCATGCACTCCACAGTGTAGAGTGATAGAAACTCACAAAATAAATATACTCTCAAGTGACACTCTTTCACTGAGTTAGACAGTTCTTTGTTCTAAGCAGGACTTACAGTTTTGAACTATATCGTGAGTCTCAAAGTAAAAATATCTGCAAATTCTCTATATGGAGCACATAATAAATACTAACTTCAAAGCTCACATAAAATCAATCTTCATCTTAACAGCCTATTAAGTATATGTATAATACATAAACTGTGAATGATAAATATGAAATGTTCGAAATTTGAGGAATATACTTAAAATTTACCTTACAGAATTTAATTGATTATCTTGGTCTGTAGTAGAGCTTTCTTCCTTGTTAGGAAGAATGAGAAGGACTAACTCAAAATGATACAGGACTGCAGAAAGTCTCAGTAGATAAAGTACTTGCTGGAAAAGCATGAAAACCTGAGTTCTGATCCCCCAAACCAACCTAAAAGCCAGGCATGGTGGTCCATGCATATACCACAGTGCTGCTGGGTGGGGGAGCACGGTCCTGAGGGTTCAGTGGCCTTCCAGTCCTTCTGAATGAGCGAACTCTACATTCAGTGGCTGGCCTTGTCTCAAAAATAAATTGGAGCAGTAATTGAGGAAGACATCACAGCATAACTTCTGGCTCTGCATTGGTGAGTGCACACACGTGCACACGCACCCCACAGCACTATGTACAGGAATAAATATGGAACAGATTGTGCATTTTCTTTTTTTCTTTTATTTATTTATTTATTTATTTATTTATTTATTTATTTTTTTTGTTTTTTGAGACAGGGTTTCTCTGTGTAGCTTTGCGCCTTTTCCTGGAACTCACTTGGTAGCCCAGGCTGGCCTTGAACTCACAGAGATCCATCTGGCTCTTTCTCCCGAGTGCTAGGATTAAAAGTGTGCGCCACCACTGCCCGGCTCAGATTGTGTATTTTCAATTTGTTGAGATGTGAATGTTCATTTGTAGCCAGCAAGTAATGAAAGTTTTATTTTGAAAGAATTACATAGAAATCGTAAATTAATTGGTATAAATTATCATACATAAAAGGAACAAAAGAATTTAAAGAGAATGAAAGAATTTTGTTTAAATTTAAAGTTACCATAAAGGAATTTATTGTAACTTCTCAGTAGTAGAACTTTTGCTCCCAATTTTATGCTTTCAGTTTTTCCAGCACTGGTGAGATGATGCCTTACTACAGGCAGAGGCAGAGAGCTGATATCAACGTGAGGAGAGTTGTTCGGATAAAGGACTCAGGAGTTAAATGATTATTGGCCCCTTGATGAACACACAGGGTCAGATGATACCTCTGCAGAAAGGACATCACCACCAGTGGTAAGTGTTCTCTTTATGGGGTCCAAGTGAGAGTGTTGTACCATTTCCCTGTCTGATGTGCTGGTAAGTTCTTGGACTTGAGTTTTCTGATCTGTTTTCAATATGTCCATGCACTCATGTGTTCCTAATCCCTTTTGATAAGTTTATAGGTAGGCGCATTTTCACTCTTAGGCATAATATTTTATGAGTCTATGTCTCAGGGGTGGTGCTGAATAGCTGAGTTTACATGCACAGCGAGGCATAGAGTAATCTTGCCTTAACATTTTCACTCTAACCAGAGCCAAATGCTGCTTACAAAATAGTCATTCAGAGTACAGCAGAGCCTGAGAACTCCTGTTTCATACCATATGGGCTATCTTAGAGCAGAGCACAGGCTAGCTTTGACAAAGATGTCGAGGAGTATAGTTGGACTTCTTCTTTCGATGTGTGAGTTTAGGTGTGTGTACTTACAATTCTGTTTTTGAAGAGTGATAGTCTACTATATCAATGTCTTAGTGTTCCTCTAAACTGTCATGTATTCACTCAGTTCCAAATGGAAAACGTTGACGGTGTGCCTACTTTGACAAACTCATGTAGAGTTGAGACTAATTACAAATAATTTCCTGAAGTTCTGAAACCTATTTAAAAAAAAAATCTCAGAGGGAAAGGCAGGAGTATAAACTAACACTGAATTTTAGTATCTAGGTGCATAGATATTTTAAATACATCTTCATAACCTTAGAATGTATCATGTCAGTATTCAGATTACAAACAGCATAAATGTAATGATGAGAATCAGACAAACAGCAAATAACTGATCTGGATGCTTAGTGCTCTGACTTAAAAACTTAAAAAGAACTTAAAGTTCTTGCCAAATAAGCTGTTCCCTGATAATTCATTGCTCTCTCCACCCCATATGGAAAGCAGCCCTGTCTCCCTTATCCTCTACAGAGTATCATGCTGTGAAGGTCTTCTTGCATTCAAGTCTGGAAAACTTCTGTCCAGTGTAATGTGTGTGTGTGTGTGTGTGTGTGTGTGTGTGTGTGTGTGTGTGTATAGAGGGAGAGAATATTCACTAGTATTTACCTGTCCAGTATTTGTCTTTTTCCCTAAACTCCTGTATTTCCACAAGATGCCGTGTTTGTTACTGGGAACCCTCATAGCCCCTACAGTGTGTACTTATTGTTCTTCAATTTATTCAGTCTTCATTTATCTTAAGCATCCATATTTTTATTTCATTAAAATTATTTATTTTATGATTTTTTAACTCACTTAGTCAAATTAGTGTGGACCTTATCTACACCCATGTGGCATCATCTACTTGGACATGAACAGCTTAACAGTCATCGCTACCATAGAGAAAAATGACTCTTCCTCTCCTGGAGCAGGTCATCATCTGCCAATACCTCCTCAGCTGGAAGTGGAGCCTCAGTAGCCACACACACACACACACACACACACACACACACACACACACACACACACACCTGCATACTGTAGTTTTGACTGCTTTGATCTTATACAGGTGTTATGTAAGTGACCACAGCTGCTGTTGAGTTGATGTGTGCAACAGGCTCATCGTATCAAAAACCAAGTAGCTCATGATACTCTTCCCTATAACCTAACCCTTATATTGTTTCATTTTTGAGAAACTTTTCTTCTAGAAAATTCTAGGTGAATCGTTTTTCTTTTTGAGGATCAGACATTGTCTTCTGCCTTTGCAGGAACTAGGAACTTTCAGCTGGAACTAACTTTTCCTCCTCTGAAAAGAACATGTGTGGGTTTTTTTTGTTGTTGTTGTTGTTGTTTTGGTTTGGTTTTGTTTTTTTTCCGATGTCTTTAAATTTCACAACCAAACTGATGACTGAAGTATCTAACTTATCTCTAGCTTTCTACTCCTCTTTGTCTTCAACTTTCCCTCCCATAGTCTGCCTTCTTTTGGTTGAGGCTCAGACCTAGGCCTTGGAAGGCACCACACAGGTGCTCCAGCTCTGAACTGGACAGGGACACTCCATGTTCTGGCCTCGTGTTTCTCAGGAGAATAAGCTCCTCACTTCTCAATTGCACTCTCTCTTCCCTTCTGAAGTTCGGAAAAGGCCAGTACAAGAGCTTACTTTCCACACTTCCTTCCCTCACAGCTCAACTTTGTCAACTTTGTAGGATTGGGTATCGCTGGAGAGATAAGTTGTTGGATATGTCTGTGCGGGATTATCTAGATCAGGGTGATGGAAGTGGAAAAACACCCTCCTCCCAAATGTGCTCAGGGCTATAGCCTGGATTCCCAGACTTAGCAAATGGAGAAAGTGAGCTGAGCACAAGTGTTATCATTTTCTGCTTCCTGGTTATGGATGCAATGTGGCCGGTTGCCTTAAGCTCCTGCCGCCATGGTGGATGTACCCTTGGACTGTAAGCAAAGATAAACCACTTCTCCTTTAAGTTGCTTGTGTCTGGGTATTTTTATTTCTGCAAAGGAAAGTAACTTATTCACCTTCTGTCAAGGATGCTAGTCCTTCAAGACTTGCCAACATTGTTTGGTTTCCAAAATCTTAAAACACATGCTTTATATATTTCTTCTGTGCTGTGTGTGTGTGTGTTCTACAAGCTTATTCCACACTAAGCTACTTAATTATGGCTGTAACTAGAAGTAATATATAAGAATTATTTAATAGAAAAGGAAATGTCACCTATGAGAACAATAAAGTTTTTTAAAAAAAATTCAAAGAATACATGATGAAAAGTAACTGTTCTGATGAGCTAGATCCATTGATTTCCCTTTATAAATTCAGCAAAGTTCTGGTTGTATACAATCACAAATATCCATGCTAGTGTGTATGTTCATGAATGTGAATGGATGTGTGTGAACCTCTAACCTTTCTGCTACTCGGACAATTTACCATTTTTCATTCAAACACTTTTCCTAGTCTTTGCTCTTTGCTTTTTAAAAATTTACATTTGCATGCTTATTCATAAAAACTTTTTCATTAGTTTCATATTTTACTCAGAAGGGCCATTCTGAATCCAAGTATAAATTTAAAAGAAAATCTTGAATGGTTTCTTCAAATGTTTTGACATTTCCTTTTATTTTGTTCAAAAGTTAGATAAATCTAGGATTTATTTTGTTGTAAGGACAGAACAAAGAAGAAATCAAGTGTATTTTTTTCCAAGTGATAATACTGTTTGCCCATTTTCTGTAACACTGTCTTTTGAATAAGCCATCTTTGCTAAATAAAAGTGAAAATGATACCTGATTAGAGTTGAAATTTGATGAAGATTTGGTATGGCTGTCTGTTTTCTGATCCATTGATCTGATCCAATATTCATATGTTTCATTAACTGACTTGTGCTTTAATAATTGATATGCTATATTCATGCTTTGGCATTTTTAACAAGTCTCACATGTTCATATTTCCATAGGAAAAGTAACTTTTTCTTAGCTTAATTGTCCAGTTTGAGAAATGGAAACATGATGTATGTTCCCTATGCTTTGCTTCAGTTATCATTATAGTTTTTATGACCATAATTTCTAAAGTATTTATTAAAACAGATCAGAGCTGTTGCTAGAATATATGGTGGTATTTCAGACACTAGTAGCCATGGGCATTTTGTGGCATTCCCCAGAGGCGCTAACTTTAAGAGGAAATGTATTTTATTAAATGTCCCTAAACACTCAAGGCTTCAAGTAATGATTCCAGAGCTGTGGACTTTTTGCCTTTGAAGAAAGGCAAATTCTCCAGAGGATTTTAAATCATGAAGTCTCAGAGTAGACTCTGTTGGTCTGGGGCTTCCCTGACCAATAACTCACAGGGAGGTAATTGTGCCTGGCTCTAAGATTCTCACTTAATAATCTAGCCTTCTGGGAGCTGTGTTGTTTTCCCACGTGAGGTCCCTCTGCTCCAACTCTTTTGAAGCATATTTAAACTAGCCTACAAAGCACAGGGCCTTGACAAATCACTTCTTACACCCTTAGCTTTTGCTAACCCATCTCCTGTCTTTTTTTTTCCCATTGTGGACCTCATCAGCACTTAACATTTAGCTCCAAGCCCCTCTCCCCATTCTTTCATATCTCATGTGTTCTATAATCTTTTTATTGTAATTTTTGCTTGGGTTGCAAGAGTACATTTTCTTAGGTAGCTTCCCTATGCACATTTCGTTTTATTTAACCCCATCCTTCAGCTATCAACTGCCTCAAACATTTTCTAATGAGTTGTTATCAAGTGTGAATCTGAAAGGAGTAAGACAGTTGCTTAAAATGAAGTAGATGAATGATGTGCAAAATATTATTTACATTAAGTTTTGTTACTGATTTCCAAACATGTATCTGGGATTCATCATTTGTGAAAAAGCATCGTCAAAGGTTTTTGTTTTTAATGTTTATAGTAATCAGTCTCCAATATAAACCCAAGTAAGTTTTATTATAGTGTGCATGTCCCAGTATAGCCTCCTACTGTATAGAGACTGTCTTAGTTAGAGTTTCTATTGCTGTAAAGAGACACCATGACCATGGTAACTCTTACGAAGAAAACATTTATTTGGGGTGCCTTACTTACAGTTTTGGAGGTTCAGTCCACTATCATTATGGCGGGGAGCATGGTGGCATGCAGGCAGACATGGTGCTGGATACATCTTGACTTGTAGTTAATAAGAAGTTGACTGAGACACTGGGTGGTATTCTGAGCATAGGAAACTTCAAATCCCAGCCCAAAAGTGCCACACTTCCTCCAACAAGACCATACCCACTACAACAAAGCCCCAGCTCATAATAGACCCACTCCTTATGAGATTTTGGGAGCCAATTGCATTCAACCTACTTTAGGGACCAACATATTATGGCAGAAATTATAAATGTAACTTCTAAGGCTAAATAATGAAAAATATTTTTATTTTCTTATATGCTTTTTGAATATCATGAGACACACAAGCATGTCTATTGAGAGAAAGTCCTAAAGGGGCCCCTTTCCAAGTACCAACACCACATTGCTAGCTATTTGAGTGAAATCATTTAACAGTTGGTCTCTACTTTATCCCTTTCTGGTTCTAGACCCCAGGCTTAGGGTCTTCAAGATGAGACAGTAGATACCATGGAGTAGAGATCAGAACGGCGGTGGTTGCTTTTTATAAGTTTCTGAAAAACAGATGTCAATTTTGTTGTTTGAAGTCGTAGAAGCTTACAGTGGTTGGTTTTGAGGGACCAGATAAATATTATAATATTATTTCGAGGCCTACTTAGGTTGAAGAGGAATATTTTGTCAGTGGTCCATCTTTGCTCACTTGGCAGAAAGTAGTCACCCGGGAAGAGGCGACCTCAGTTGAGGAACTCCTCACCAGAATGGCCTGAGAGCATGTTTGTATGTGCATTCTCTTGAATGTTAATTGGTACAGTGGGTGGTGCCATGCCCAAGCAGGTGCACCTGAGCTAGAGAAGAAAGCTAGACAAGTAAGCCAAAGGGAACAAGACAGAGATCTATGGTGATATTTTATTTGTACTGAAATGTGATTTTATTTGTATGTTAATAAATAAAGTTGCCTGGGGGTCAGAGCTATTAGAGCCATAGCAAAAGCTGGGCATTGGTGGTGCATGCCTTTAATCCCAGCACTTGGTAGGCAGAGCTAGGTAGATCTCTGTGTGTTCAAGGATACATCCAGTATTGGAGACACAAGGCTTTAATCTCAATATCAACCATAGAAGACCTGGAGGTCTGTACAGACAGGCAGTGACTAGGAGGTCATGTGGTTGGGTTTACAACCAATGAGAAGGCAGAACAGAAACTCTATAAAAAAAAGGCTGACGCAGGAAGTAGGTCTCTTTTGGAGAGGCAGGACCACCTCAAGAGGAAGGGTAAGGTTTTTAGCTCTTAGCTCTGACCTCTTGGCTTTCTTCTTTGCATTGGTTCTGTGTTTCTTATTTAATAAGACGGTTGGTTACATCTACAGTGATCAGCATTCCTTTGTTGGTTTCTGTTTGAAGCTCTTGCCTTGAGTTCCTGCCTTAGCTTACTTTGGTGGTAGACTATAACATGTAAGCTAAACAAACCCTTTTCTTGCCTATGTTGCTGTGGGTCCATGTATATCATGGCATCAGATAATCAAACTTGAACAATTGTCTTACCTAGGAATTTTTGACTGGTTTCCAAAAGGCAACAAATAACATAATAATCATTGAGGAAATGACAGGTTCACACTGAAAAACTCATTAGGATTTCATCATTGTATTATAGTCATGGGTTTTTATTAAGCTTTTGGCTTTAGACACATTAGCTGGATGTTTTGATTCCTAGTTCCTAAAGACATTGCATTGAAAATGTTTTCACATGCTTTTTTTTTTTTTTTTTTTTTTTTTGGTTTTTGAGACAGAGTTTCTCGAAACCTGTAGCTTTGCGCCTTACCTGGAACTCACTTGGTAGCCCAGGCTGGCCTCGAACTCACAGAGATCCGCCTGGCTCTGCTTCCCGAGTGCTGGGATTAAAGGCGTGCGCCACCACTGCCCGGCCTTTTACTTTTTTCTAATTGCATTTAGACTTAATGTTACTGTGTTTCTTAAGATCTCATCTAAGTTTTCAATTAGAGAAATGCCAAGCATAAGTGCCTGCAGCAAACATACTAACCACACACTAACCATACACTTCTAGGAAACAGTAAATATAAATAAATTAGACCATGTAAGTGAAAGTATAGTTATATTTTTCTGTAATTTAATTGCTTGGAAAATTCTCCAGATTTTGGAAGAAAACCTTTAATATTTTCATTTAATAATATGTGTAGCATAAGAAATATTATGTCAATTATAAGAGAAATAGGCTAAAATCCTGGTTTGGGGATATATACAGTCATATGTAGCTTAAGGACAAGGTCACATGCTAGAAACATCCAAAAGCATTTCCTGATAGACTGAACATCATACTGTATATTTACACAATCATAGAGTGTTCATGTATAACAATATGGCCTCTCAATGAAATCAAGAAATATAGATTAGATAGATCAGGCGCCACTGGTATAATGTGATACACTGCATTTCAATATATATTTTAAGTAAATATGGGTACATTCTAAAATATGGACAAAAGCTATAATATAGTCAACACGTAGCTAGGAAAATAGTCTTATCTTTAGCAAGCACTGTTACTGCATTTGCTTATCTACATATATATGTATGTATGTATGGTCTTAGGCTATAATTCTGTGTGACTGGAGACAGGAGGTTTGTGGGATTCAGCATCAGCTTACACACTGGCAATGTGTTATGCTATGCAGTTGTGATGGCAACATCAGTAAGAGCAAGAAAATCTGTATTTAATCATATGGGGCATCTTCCCTATGTGTGATTGATACTGACATGGACTAAAATATCACTATGAGATACATGACTGTACTCCAAGTAAAGTTTTAATTTGTTGTTTATAGCTCAAACTGAGTTCATCATCTAGGTTAAAGTCAAATTTGCCATACATGAAATTAATAATCCTTTACATAATATATGCAAATTGGAAAACATTATCTTTTAATTTATCTTCTAAGTTATGTGTTTAGGATATGATGTGAATCAAAAACAGTTTGTAATTTATTCAATATTATTTGATAACAATGTTTCTTTGATGAAGTTTACTTATTATTTCAAATTTTCATACATGTAAAATATCCTGTGACCATGACTCATCTCCATTATTATCCTTTACCCTCGCCCTCCTCTCGCTGCTCTTGGGAGGTCAGAGATGCAGCAGCCATACTTCGTCAGAAGTCTTTTTCAGCACTTCTTTCCACAGTTTGACCCTTTCGCTGCTTCTGCCCCTCTTCTGCAATGTTCCTTGAGCCTTGGAGGGAGTGATATAGATAGTGAACTTAGGGCTGAGAACTCAGTAGTTACTCTTCTTAGCATTCTGATCAGTTATGAGTCTCTGCATTTTGTCCACTGAAAGTAGAAATTTCTCTGACTGGGGCTGAAGGGTGCACTAATTTATGCATATAAACAACAATGCCTAGAAGATCATTTGAAAACATCTATTTTGCAAAAGCACCCTAGTAGGTTTCCCCCTAAGGACTGTTACCTCCCTATCTGTGGGCTTTTGACCAGATTTAGAGGAATCCTGTAGAGCGGGCTTCACATTCAATCACACAGCAATTGATTACCGCTTTAATAGTCACTCCAATATTGCATCAGTGTGCAGATCTCGTTACACAGGTTCTCATTCACAACCCTAGTCTTGACAGTCACAGTTGTTAACAATGGCCAGACAAGGTCTCCTCAGGGACTCAGACCCTACTACACATTGTCTAACCTCAGATGTACCATGAAGCCATGTAACAAGACTCCTTAATTATTTCAGGTAATAATGACTGTGAGTTTATGGTAGAGCAAAACTGCTGACATCTGGCCAAGAAGCAAAAGAATTGGTAGAAGCAGTGACTTTATGATCCATTTCTAAACCATCCCTCTAATCATCAAAAGTCTTCTGAGCCTCACATCTTAAACATTCTATGACATCCCAATAGTATAATCCTGGAGATAAAGCCTTGAGAAACATTCAATATGCAAACCATGCCATTATGAATGCATTGTTTCTTTGTGTCTACATATCACACACAATACTACATATTATAAAATACTAGTAAAACATTTGGTATGTGATAGAGTAAATGAGGAATTCATTTAGCTTTGGTGTTTGTGTTGAGTCTAAACTGGCCTCAGACCCATATGCAGCTCAGGATGATCTTGAACTCCAGATCTTCCTCCTACCTCCTCCCAAATGCTAGTATGAGAGGCATGAGCCATCACATCCAGTTTATTAGGTACTGTGGATTAAACTCAGGGCTTTGTGAATGCTAGGGAAGCACTCTACCAACTTGTTCATAGCCATGAGAGGTTTATACATATTTAAATTCTAAAATGTGAGTTAGAAAATTTTTATGGGCTTTATTAAACTGTTAGTAGGTCTAAATATTATTGCTTACATTGTATTGTCTTTTCTTCCTTATTCAATCAACCTGTTTTATAAACCATTTAAACATTAAATTTTTTTTTCATGTCAATAGGGGAATAGAACAACCCTAAAAAGAAGAAGCATATTCTCTCACAGTAAAAGAGAAATAATAAGAAGACAAACCCACAGATAATTTCCACCAGTTCTAATGGCTGTTCCCCAGCTCTTTTGGTCAATATGATATTCTGGTTGACAGTAACCTTCAGTGTAGCCTTGCCAGGGAAAGCCAGGCTGGCACTCTCCAGCCAAGGACTCCTCCACGTCCTCACACACTGAGTAAATCTTTGCTTACTGGCAGGCTTGTCCACTGCTTGGAGTGCTTGACTGGAAAGGAAAAACAGACATAGATGTGAAAACCTGAACTTCAATAAAAGAGAAATGGAAAAGTTCAGGAAACAGAAGAGGCAAGGATCTGAGGATTCATCTTTTTTTTTTTTCATTTGAACTTTTAGAATGAATTAAAGTGAGGCATATTCTTGTATAATGAAGCTGAGGAATGATTTTTAAAATTAACTAAGAAATTTCCCCAGAAAGCATATCACATAGCCATAGAAAACATAAAAGAACTCCTAAAAGATGCTGACACCAGATACAGAATTATACAAATCCGTGAGACATTCAAGAGAGAAAAGAGAAAAATACAGGAGGTATTTGAATACATATGCCCAGTATTGAGAAAAGATGAAGGGCAAACCTGTGCTTGCAAGTTTGAGAATCTAAGACAAAAGAAAGGCAAATCCACACCTACTACAGAAAAGTTTAATAATAGCACAGAGAAAAAATTCAAAGTATTTCCAGGGAGAAAGAAAAAAATTAGAAAAAGGAAATGTACAGATGATATACACATTCCTGCAACACCACTACAACTATCAAAGAAGTAATATTTTTTAAGTATTGAAAATAAAGAACTTAAATTCATAGCACTTTACAGTCAATCAAATTAACTCTGAATGTAGGAGTACAATATGAGTATCAGTCACACAAGTTTTCATAGTTTGTTACCTGGAGAGATGCATACTGAAAACACCCTTGGCTGTGACACTCAGTTGAATGGGGAAATTATTACAAGGTGGTCCTGTAAAAAGTACCGCATGTCAATTCCCTGTTGCTGATGTCAGGAATAGGGTCAGGTGTTTTTGAGATGAAAGAGTTGTCTTTGACAGGCTCTTCTGTTATTCAGTACTATTGAAGTTAAAGGGTTGGGCTATTTGTTAAGGTTATGTTCTTAAAAGGTTGGATGACTCCTCATTTTGCCATGATGGACCAGTTTATTAGAAGGAAGAGCTCTTGGATGTGTTGCAGACATAAAACACAGGAAATCTCTGATGGGCAGAAGCAGGCAAGTTGCTTAGGAGACTCAAGGCTGGAAGAACTCCATGGCAGTGAGTTCCCTAGACAAGGTAGTCACGAATCCACCAACCCTGCTTTACATAAGTGCAAATATGCTTATAAAGCTCCAAAAAGTATTTTCTCTGATGTAAGAGACAAGAAAATGGGGAAAGTGTGATCTGATAATAGGACAGATTTAGGGGAATACACCCTCACTATAGGCGAACACTGGCAATACACTCTCCCCCAAAATATGACTCATTAAATCGGGGATGGGTTGACCATCTCTCCACTCCCACTCCATAGCATCAGACAATGTTCTGATTTTTCCCATCCAAGTGCTCTAAAGAGAAGAGAGAGACTAATCTCTTACCCTCAGCTTCCTGAGATCAAGGTTCCCATTTTCCTTACTAAAGGACTAACAGATTGTCCTGAACAGGGACTGACTGTCATTCCCACCCATCAGAAACAGGTCATATCTCTCGTGTCCCTCTTGCCTGTCTCTACCACGTTATCTCTACCTAGGAAACAGGAGCCTCTTTGACAGCTGGAAATCAAGAAGACTGAACAGGGTGGCAGAGGCAGGCTGCTCTCCACCCTTCTGGTGGTTCAGTGGGCAGTTGAGCTTTCATTGGAACCCAAGGAAGAGCTAACTGGTCACTCTAGCCTTAGGATAGACTAAGGGGAGGTACTTTTACCTAGATGACCATATACTTGGCAATTTCTATGACAATGTGTGGCAGAGATTAGCTAGCTACAAGCCCTCTTATTTCCCAGTCTTTAACTAATTATATATAGAAGAAGGGAAAATATAAGCAAACACAGGTGTAACCAGTGGTCTGAAATGCCTTAATTATGGTATCTGTTGTTGAATTTGACCTAACAGAAAGTTCTGTATAGAAGTAACGCCTTTAGCTGCTTAGGTATTAAAGTGTTTGCTATGAAAGTACAAGGATCTGAGTTTGATCTCAAAATTGGTGTGAAAAAGGCTGAATGTGGTAGCATTCACTTGTAACTCCAGTGCTGGGGGCATAGAAAGAGGTAGTTCCCTGGGGCTCACTGGCTACCTAGTTACTTACCAACAGGTACATGTATCCAATGCTCATACAGGAACACACCACACACACACACACACACACACACACACACACACACACACAACTAAATCAACTTTAAATCCAATTACACAAAGTTATTGAAGGTTAACAGGATGAAAAAATGATGGCATGTGAAAGGTCAAAATGGGTACATTAACATCAAAAAAAAAAAATGAAGAAGGAACCAGTGGTGGTGATTATAAATGTTTCATACTGATAAAGGGTATCAATTTGTGAAGATACTCCAGAAGCCCTAAATATGAATTCAGTTAATCACAAAACTTCAGAATAAATGCAGTGAAAGGTCATCAAATGATAAAGAGAAGAATATACAAATTTAAAATCATATTTCCTAAAGAAATGTATTGTTTTTTTACAGTTAGGAACAAGTAATTGACCTCTGTTCTTACCTTATCCATTAAACATTGTGTGGTATGAAATAATAAATCAAAAAAAGACTTTTATTAATATGTCAAGATATTTACATGCACATGCATTCACACATAGGCACACTCACACTCACAATGTTAAGGGTTCTAAGACTGATCCGGGATGTTTATCAGTTGTTTGCACACTTAGGGCTGTATAAAATATTATTTTGCAAAAGGACCAGGGCCTGCATCACAGTGGTCCTCTCTCTGAGACCTCAGACCACAGAGTCAATGGAGAGTTGGAGCTGCTGGCTGGAGGGAGGAGGGGAAACCTCACATTTGCCTGTTCTTCACACTTCATCACGAGGTGACTGGAATTACAGTAGTCAACACTCAAGGCTAAGTTTAATTTCAAGGTATCAGGGAGTAGATACTTTTCTCATGAAGGGGCACTGGACTTGTTCAACACAAGCTACTTAAGTGACTGATTAAAACATCCCCTTTAGGGACACTGCTTTTGGATTTAAGACTTGGAGCTTAGGCCCTAAAAACTAGTAAACCAAGTTTTCAGTTTTTGTGTTGAGAGGAATCCTTTAATTTGACTTTAATTCAGTACAGCCAAGCAAAGCAAAGGTCACCTCACTGATAAGTACAATAGCTTCAAATTCATGTTTACGTTCATATCTATATTCTATGTTTTTCCTATAGATTGCGGTGGACTCATCAGATGTCTTCTGTTTTCTTGAGTTATTTCTCTTTCCAGTATCAGAGATATTCTTCTCCTGTGAAAAATTTATTATAGAACCAACTATCCAGGCCCATTACTCACTGTGTGCAGATATGTTTGTTTATGTTAATAGCTTCTTGACTGAGGATAAACATCCTTGAGGGCATGGGATTTTCCTATTTGTTTACTGCTTCATTTACTGCACATAAAGAACAATATGTATTCCATAAATACATGTTGAACGAAAAAGAAGAAGCATTACAATTTTAATGGATGATCTGGCTGTAGGGCTGTTCAATCTACTAAATTTTACTATCCTTAGCAAAGACCATATTTTTATTTTAAATGAAATAAAAAATTTAAGCTGCTAATCAGACATTTTGTACCTTAACAAAAATACTAAGAAGTATAAAAAGAAGTTTAAATGAAGTGTGATGATGTCTTTGTTTGGATGCCTGAATATGGATACTATGGATGGCCAAATCAGGGCTGTCAGTACTTCTGTCTCTGTTGCTATAGTGGTCATATAAAATATTAATCATAGTGGAAGCTGGGTCAAGAATACACTGGATCTGCTTTCTCCTATTTTTGTAACTTCATTTTTAAACCCTAACAAAGTTCTTAAAATAAAAAATTACTGACACATCTTGTACCTATTAGGGTATTCTTTACAGGAACTAGCCACATTTACAAGGTCTTCACTTATGATTTTTAATGTGATGGGTATATTGTTAGACATTTGAATATACTTATCATAGCAAAATGTTAAGGAAGGAATATTATGATGCTGAATGTTCTTGTAGGATTCTACAACAACAGTGAGTGGATAGGTAAAAGCATGCTGGCCCAGCACCTCAAGTAGGTGCAGTAGGTTGGTTGGTACTGGTATTGGAAAGGTCATTCACTCACTTTACTTTTATACATTTGAGTTTTTCATGATAAAAGTTTAAGAAAGAATTTAAACTGCAGTTTATCTTTTTCATGTGTTTTCATGGATACTCTATCAAGTGATGCTGCTGGGTTTACTTTATAGTTCTGCATAAGTTCAGAGTGCCTCAAGATTTCAGAAACTAAAACGATCAAGGAAAACAAGCTTATTCTAGGTCACGAAGCAAGGAAGCATGGGTAACTAAACTGAGCTGAGGGTTACACTCAGCTATAGGTGTGAGGGGTGATCTGGTTATGAAAAAGATATTTAAGAAGATATCTGCTTGAGGGCCGAATGGTTGATAAGGATTTTGAACCATGTATTAAAGGATGGATAACAGGATACATGCACTGTGTTTGTGAAAAAAATCACACGTGGATAAAACAAATGGGACTTGTAATTTTCATTCTGTCCAGTGAAAGTTTTGAGAATTTATTGCAATGAAGTTAATATGCCCAGAATTATAAAACTGAAGAAGGTAAGGTTCTGAATCCTTAATAATTTTTAAGTGATGGCATCAGACCTAAAAACTTCCTCTAGCCAAAGATTTTGAAGACTTCATTTCCTAAGCCACAATTATTCATCCTTTACTACCTGTAGGCAAAGTCATCTTCGCTAACTTATACAAACATTACTGGTGTGTGTGTGTGGGGGATCATGACTAATTTGAAAGAGGGATTTTTTTTTCTTTCTTTCTTTCTTTCTTTCTTTCTTTCTTTCTTTCTTTCTTTCTTTCTTTCTTTCTTTCTTTCTTTCTTTCTTTCTTTTTTTTCTTTTTTGGTTTCAAAAAGTCTAAGTTTTCTATGTCCAGACACTTAGGTGGTTTAAAAACAGCTAGGTCCTGTCAACATCTTTTCCTTGTTAACCTTAGACAACAGTTCTCTCTCATCACTTTTTTTCTGCCTATACAGAGAAATTGGAAGAAAAATAACTGGCAAATCTGGGTTCTTTCTGATTGGCAACTGCTGAGCATTTCTGTTTCTTGTTTATCTCATTATTAAAACATGATTTTTAGAAACATCATTTTTATAGGAAATTTTAAAGTTGAATCTTAGCTGAGTCTGGATTCCACTGCATCTGTAATACTCTTATTTGCTCATAATTCCCTTTTCTCGGCTTACCAGAGGCCAAAGGCGCTTTCAAACATATTGAACCACATTCTCTTCCCATTTTATTTTCTCACCTTTTCTATTGTCAACCTACAACAATATTGTTTTACAATAAAAATCCACTTTATAAAGTTTAGAAAATCTAAACACACAATTATTAAAATAATTGTGTATACGGTGTGGGGTGCCCCAACATGAGGGGTCTTGGGGAGAGAACTTTGGCAAGAAAGCCCTATGCAAAGCAATTCTTGCTTCCTGAAAAATGGAATATTAGCAATTTCTGATATTTTCACTAGTCAAAGGAAAATACTAAAGTCATCCTTCTGTGGTTTTGTCTTTTTAAATTGAGTCCAAGTTTCCATTTTTATAGGTAGCAATTTCTTGGTCCTTGGTACTTTAGACTGGCAAGAATGTGATACTTTTACAGAAACTTCTGAATGAAACTGCTAGTGTTAGGGGACTAGGAGATTGTGAATCCCATTACTGGGATGATTGACTGTCTCACGCCTACTTTGTTGTCCATGGTGTCACCTGTGTTTAGTAAATCTTAACCTTGATTTCTTTCCTGATGAGACATCTATGGTTCTTCTCCCACTGTGTGGTGGGCAAAGCTCTTTTTTCAATCCAGGTAAAACTTTACATCTTAATGGCATGGCTTCTTCTCTCTTAAGACCTTAGAATGAATGGCCCAATTCTACCACCGATTTGTACACTTCAAATGTGTGTGGTGTGTTTTTCTCTGCTTGTTGGGTGTGGTAGTTTGAATAAGAGTGACCCCTCCCCCATAGACTCATGTATTCAAATGCTTAATCATCAGGGAGTAGCACTCTTTGCGAAAATTATAAGGTGTGATCATGTTGGAGGAAGCATGTTACTGGGGGTGGGCTTTGAGGTTTCAAAAGCCCACTCGACCCAGCATCTTTCTCTCTGCCTGTGAATCAGCATGTATCTCTCAGCCATTGTTCTGGTGCCATGCCCCCTGTCATAATAATAATGGACTAAGCTTCTGAAATTGTAAGCCAGCCTTATAAATTAAATGCTTTATTTTATAAGAGTTGCCTTGTTCATGGTGTCTCTTCACAGCAATTGAACAGTAACTAAGACAATGGGTAAGGAAGTGCCTCCCATTGGAATACAATATCAAATAAATATGTTCGCCTAAGTCATCCACATGGCTTGGAATAAATATGTACCCAATTTCACAGTCCCATATAGTTTTTCCTCATGTCTCTGGTGGGAAGGTATGTTCAGCATTTGTAGAAAATGTGCACTCCTGGGGTCTGATTTTGAATGCAGACCTGGATTTCAACTTCTGGTTCTGCTGATTGATATTCAATGTCACTTTTCTAGGATGGTGTTCCTGTCATGGTTCCACACCAAACCAGACATATAATAAGATCTCTTTAGTGATGTTTCCTTACATGAAATAATCTATATGCAAATAAGTGCCGCTGTCTTGAGATGTCTCAAGATTCTATGTTGCTCAGGTAGAGCAGAGCATTATCAACAGAAATATTTTTATAAAGCCACACATAATATAGAAATGCTGTTTCTGATTGATATTGTAAACATAAGATTTTATGAAATTAGTTTTAAATTTTAAGTTAAAGCTCATATAAATGTAACCATCTCAGAGTACACAATTCAGTCACATTTAGTGAGTCCATGGTATGGTATTAAAACCACAACTTCTATCAAGTCCTAAAATATTTCCATCACTCAAGAATCAAACCTGTGAAACCTCCACATTCACCTTTGCTCACAGCTCTGGCAATTTCTCATCTTCTGTCTGTTTCTATGAAGGTATTTATTCTGGTTGGCTCAGGTAAGAGAATCTTGGGACACAGGAAAAGTATGTTTAGATCCTTTCAATTAGCACAATGTTCTTAAGGTTCATTCACATAAGAGCATTCACCAGTAATACATTCCTTCTTGTGTGTGTGTGTGTGTGTGTGTGTGTGTGTGTGTGTGCATGCGCGTGCGTGTTATAGTTTGTAAGCATATTCAATTATTGATGGACATTGGGCTTCCCTCTTAGTTATTTTGTTAATGTTCTGTTAGCATGTATGCATTTGCATTTGCTTAAATGCCTGTTTTCAAATTTTAAGCTTATACAGCAAAGAGGCATTTATAGGTAATACCTTCAATCTGTGTGTAAATGTCTGAGGAGATAATGACATATTTTCCTTAGCGGATACATCACTGTATCTATCTATCAGCAATGCATTGTTTTTTTTTTTTTTTTTTAACTTCTTGCATCCTTGCCCTCTCTGTTCTAGAGTTACTGCTTCTTTTTCTGACTCTAGTTATCCTGTGGTTTTGATTTACATTTCTCTAATGACTAATGGTGCTAAGCATCACTAGATCGTCTCATTGCCTGTTTTTATCTGTGCTTTTGAAAAGTACCTGTTTAAATTTGTTGCCTGTATTTTAGATGGATTGCTTCATACTTTGGTCATTGAACTGTCAGGAAAAAATTATATATTGTGGATTCTAGGCCCTTATCTGACATACACTTTTCTAACTTTTATTCTTTTCCTTCTACGAATTGTCTTTTTCGTTTACCTGATAATGTTTTGATATATAAAAGCACTTCATTTTCGTTATTCATTGTGATTCATTTATTCATTTGCTGTTTACATGATCATAGTATGTGGTTTGTGCTTATAAACAGTCTGCACCAAACATGCTACATTATGAAGATACACATTTGTGTCCTAGAAGAACTTAATTGTTTTTAAATGGACAGTGGACTCCACATGGTAAAAGTATCAATAAACAATTATTTTCTTTGCAAAGGCCCATTTTTTTCTTTTGTATCATTATTTATTTATTTATTTTGATTTTTTTGAGCCTTTGTGTGTGTGTGTGTGTGTGTGTGTGTGTGTGTGTGTGTGTGTGTGTAGCCCTGGCTGTTCTGGAACTTAATCTGTAGACCAGGCTAGTCTCAAACTCCAGAGATCTGTCAGCCTCTGCCTCCCAAGTGCTGGGATTTAAGGCATGTGCCATCACTACCTGGCTGTAAGGCCCCATTTTTCTTAAGAGACTTTTAAATAATCCTTTTAAAAGACAATTATATTACTTCACCGAATTGAACAAAACAATTTGGAGATATCTGTTTAATTTCTCTTAAATTATTCTATTTATTTATTTGACTACTTATCTATTGACAGGGTATTTCTATATAGCCCAGGCTAACATGGGACTCACTATTAGTCCATGCTGATCTCAAACTTGTAATCCTGCCTCATCTTTTCAAGTGTAGGAATTATAGGTTTGCATCTTTAGTTAGTGCTTTTGCTTTTACTATCTAGGTACATGAAAATCACAGTGACCTGTCAATTTCATTCTGTTCCAGCATCACATAAATAGAAAAAATAAGATTAAAGATCCACAAATGATTTGTTGTCTTCTAAGATTGGTTTTTGTTAGAATAAGCCAGATGTTTAGTGCTGTTTTCAATTGGTGTAGAAGCTTTAAAATCTAGGTTACACAGAATCTTGTACAAATGACCGCTTTTGACAAGAAAATCCCACCCACAATTGATCACTTCCTGTTTGACAGACAGTAGTGGATATCTGCAGCAGCATGTCTGCAGTTGGTAGAAGAAGGGAAGTCAAAGAAAGCTGTCACTAGAAGTCAGGCCTGAGCTTGCACAGATGTGTGCGGGCTGCTAGTCTGTTTTGTGGAATATTTATGGCATAACTGCTTTTTGATACCAATATACTGCTTCCTGTAACTGTACGAAGGGTCATACTCTTTGTGTTCTCATCCCAAATGCAGAAGGCAAATAATAAAGTAACAAAATGTTAAAAGTCAAGGAGAAGAATACAACAGGATGGGAAATGTTCTGTAAGTGTTTTGAAAAGCTACAACACTGCTCTACAATTGAGCTACAGTTTTGACAACTTGATGATTAATGGTATTTCAGCATATGACTTATTTTGGGGGAATCAACCTGCTAATGCTGAATTCACACTCAGTAACAAACTGAGTTGGATGCATTGTTCCCAACACAAACGGGACAGCCATCACTGTGTGCTTTCCTTGGGCCCTGGCACTTCTGGAGGAGGCAGTGACAGGCCACTTAGAACTGAGTCCTCTTGTGCTGACTGGGAGGCGAGTACTGGGCGGGCCAGGAGTTCCTCCGGGCAGACGTCATTCGGGTTCTCTAATTTAATAGGGTGCAAATAGATCCTAAAATTAAAAACCGAGTACTCTGTTTATTTCTTCTGTTTGGGAAGCAGTCAACAAGCTTCACAAAACATGAGCTCTGTGCTATATTTCCACTGTCAGCTGCCCCTGTGGCCAACTCTCACTTGCTATGAAAGGATGCTATTGATTTTCACCAACTGAAAACACAGGAGGCTGACTATCCAGGAACCCCACTTTATTTCCAGTTATGGCTTCTTCTCTTTCCATATTTAAAACAAAAAGGTTCTCTTCTGGGTTTCCCATTGAGCTTGGTCTTTAATCGTAACTGTGTATCTATATAGAGTTTCAGCCTGAATATGCTCAGTCCATTATATGAGCATGTACAGAGTGGCTTGCCCTCTTACCTTCCCATCCCACAAATCTGTGCACAAAAATGATGTCATCTCTGAAATAAGTCCTCTCTAGAGTGAGGTATGCTTGAAGCTGAAACAACATAGAGTATTGCTGGGTAATATTACTTCCTTCATATAGAGCTTTTGAAAAAAACATAGAATACCAGGAAGCAAATATTAACAACATAAATAAAACTCTTGCTTGCATGCACAAGTGCATACATGTGCGTGAATGCGTGTGTGCACACAAACACACATACGCACAATGGGAAAAGAAAAAAATAATATAGCAATACAACAAGATAAGAAATTAAATAGAAATGTATATTTTCCTGTTCAGGATTTAAAGAGAAAAGTATTAGATACAGTAGACGGACACACACACACACACACACACACACACACACACACACAGAAGGATCACTTCATTAAATGACAATTAATGACCTAAAAACACTACTTTTGTAATTAAGGTTAATAATACAAAGTTTGAAACACACATTTTATCACAAACCATTTTTGGGAGCTTAGAGTAAGCAGACAGAAAATGACCCTGAGACTACTGGACTTGTGGAATTTGATTTTAATTAAAACTATAAAAATATAAGGTGAATAGTTAGGAAGAGAGATCATGAAAATCCAGGCAAACACATTTGGCTGGTAACATAGAATCATCCCAGGCTCCTAATTACAGCATGGATTCTGGCTTCCTGTAAAGAGGAAGGAAAACAAGCAAAGCCCAGGCCACCGAGGTTGAAAATGGAAGTTCTTAGCAGGGACCCAACGAAGAGATAGATACGGACTCAAGTGTGCCAACACCTGTAGACCTAAGTTCAACAACTGAAAAAGAAAAAAGAGAAAAGAAAAGCATGCTACAAAAGAAACAAAGCTCAGAAGAAATGTGTGTTTGTCTTTCTCAAATGTAACTCCTGTTGCATTTGTGTTCTCTGTGAGAACAGCCATTGACTGGAAAAGGGTAATAACTTGAAGAAAGACATTCAATCTAGCATTTAAAGTCCTTCATTGTGTAGGAAAACTTGGTTTTCTTTTACTATTTCCTATTCTTATTGATGCCTTTCAAGACATCAAAAAGCAAAGCAAAATGTTCTTCATCTTTCTTTCAAGTTAGGGAGTTTGGTTTGCTAAATTGCTCTTTCATTTTTTTTTCTATTTGTGTTTAGCATCTGTTTTATATGGGTAATAGCTTTCTCTGGGCATCTCAGCATATAACCTGAACTCGTTGACTTCTGCTGTTTTTATTTTTTGTATATTTACAGTGGACATCAAATCCAGTTCTTCTGTGTGACAAAATGTTAAGGTACCAAAATGACAGAGAACATTGCCAAGTTTAAAACACAATTCCTGAAGGCAGGAGAAATAAACTGAAGTTGTCCATCTTGCTGTTATGATGCTTCACCCAGGTTGTTTTATAGGCCTGATTATTGGGTCTCTTGTTAGATACTCAGTGAAAACTAAAACAGTCTAAGGCTCCAATAATTCCATAAGTAGATACCTTATGGATTATTCAGGCCAGTGTATTGTGCATGTATGTACGTATTTATCTTGCATTTTCTATTCTCTGAACTTGATATCATGAATAATTTTTTATATTTGGGAAATGCAAGGAAGACTTATCTTTTGTTTATATTCTTCTGTAATTTTGGCTTTAGAGCATAGACATTACTGTCTTTTTATTTGCATAAAATAAAACAAAAATTATTTTTGTTTTTTTCTATAATGTGGAATAAATAGTTAATAGAGGCATCAAATATTATATGATGATTAAAGTAATTAATTTTGACATGATATTTAGTGTGGATATTTTCAGAATCTTTGTGCTCTTGGTTTTAGGGTTTGCAGGATCTTTAACAGTAAGTCAACAAAATTAAGAGAATTTAGTGTTTTTCCTTAGTATGGGAAAAACCTCATATGCTCTTGAATTAACTCCCATCAAAGTGGCAAAAAGTCAGTCATGGCATGTACAAGGGTGTGGCAGATTCCCATTTAACCAGGGCTGATGTGGGGTATCACTGGTTCCAATTTTGCTTAGGACAGGGAGAATTTGGAGACACAGAAATGCTGGTGACCCTATAGTAAGCAGAATCTTGACTGGTCTTTTGGGCTAAAGCAGGACCATAAGAGAGACTTGGAAAGGAGAGGAGTGATAAATAGATCTTAAGGAAAGAAGAAGAGTGAAAGAATTAAATTATAGAAGATGTGGGCTGATTGCCACTGCTGTGACCCTACCCAACTCTTGTATTAGTTAAAATCATGGATTAATTGCTAGCCTATTCCCCCAGAAAGCAGAGCAAGTCAGTGAGTAAAACACACTGTGAAATGTAGGAGAAGAGTGAGAGGGACATAGGGTTTGGAGAACTGTGAAACTGAAAAAAAAAAGTCAAGTCAAGGAGGTACACCACGGTTGCCAGGTGGTTGGATGCAGTGCCAGACCACACCTGCTCAAGAGCATCCAGCATCTTATGTAGGATGGGTTATTTGATTCCTGTCCTGAGCAAGCCTTGCTTGGTCATGGAAAATTTTAGTTCTAGTAATCTGGCCAAAACCAGGGAGTAGATTTACAACTGCTGTGAATATGCTTCCTGAAATACAAACATAGGTTAGCCAATCACTCACTAGATACCTTTTACTGTATATGGAAACTGGCAAAGGTAACACATGCCTATAACTTCAGCATTTGAAAGGGTAAGGCATGAAAATCACAAGTTTGAGGCCAGCCTAGACTACATAGTGTCTTCCAGACCAGCCAGGATTACATAGTGAGGGACTGTCTCAAGAAAAAGAGGCAAATGGGTAGAATATCTAATGAAAGACATTTCTTAAAATAGACTTTTATTCAACTCATGTTGTATAGAACTCTTTAAAATGAGATTTCCATATGTTAGGTGAAATAAACTTTACTCAAAAGTTATCATAATGAAAAATTGCTTCTATTGAAACAAGTGAACAGTTACACAACTGTGTCAGAGCTGGAGATGGTGCAGCAATAAAGAGCACATATTGCTCTAGAGGGCCTGGGTGGGACAGTTTACAAGTGCCTTCAGCTTTAGTTCCAGGGAATCCAGTGCCTTCTGGTATCTGCAGCACCTGCATAAAAGTAGTGCACATACAGAATGGAAGCACGTGTACACACAAATAAAAATGAAATCAATCTTTTTTTTTAAAGCTGTATTTTAACCTGGAAAAGAGTCCCTATGAGGAGTTTTAGAACCAAAACCATATTGAATATATAATATTCCAGATTAAAATAACATTTTTACTGTTTTAATACTTATCACATATTTGTACATGTTTACCTACTAAGTCTTATAAGGTATCCTAAGGGGTAATTAACATTATTATTGCTACACAAACAAGGGAACTGGTTCTTCGCTATCATTAAGCTATTTTACCTTGTTTTGGGAATTCCATCCAAGCTCTCCTGAATCTAGATTAACAACAATAGCATCTTCCCAGATACGTCTTCTTTAGCTAAAATATTTTCTCTTCCAGATAACTCTAGCTATTTTTAAAAAATCTACGGGTGCAAATATTTTTAAGTAAATATTAGTATATTTGTGTCTTTGCAGTTTCTAAAATGTGTCATTCAAGGAAGGTGAATTTGACCTGCATGTGCTCAAATTTCACACAACTCTGTGTAGCAGGTAACCACATGAGACTCTCCAGGCAAACTTTGTATTGTCCATTATCCCTTTATTTTGTCAAGCCTACTAACTCACCAGAACCATGTCCTAGGAGTCCCGGAAGTGAGTTCATGAACAAAGTCCTCTAAAGCTGGCACTGTTCTTCTTTAAGCAGCCAAAGCCGTCTTGTGTTCTACATGAAAGTAAAGACAGAAAACGTGTCAGGCATCCTCATTGTTCTTAGGGTAGATTCAGCCTGGGTCACCCTGTTCTACTGGTTTGTACTTTTGTGCATTTGCACTAGAGTTGTTAGTCCACATGGTAACAAAGAAAAGTATCACTTGAGGACATTAAGGCAAATTGTACATTCTCTTTATGAGTTTTGTTCCTTTTTAATTAAAAATAGATTTTCTAATATACTATATCCATGTAACAGTTTCCCCTTCCTCTACTCCTCGCAGTTCCTCCCTACCTCCCCTCCAATCCACGTCCACTCCCATTCTGTCTCTCATTGGAAAAAAAAAATACCAGGCTTCTAAGAGATAACAACACAATATAACAAAATAAAACACATTAAAATATAGCAAAAACCATCACATCAAAGTTGCACAAGGCAAACCAACAGAATGAAAAGAGCCCTAAGAGGAGTCACAAGAATCAGAGACCCACTCGTTCACACACTCAGGAGTCCTACAAAAATGTTAAATTGGAAGCTATAATACATATGCAGAGGACCTGATGCAGATCACTGTTGGCCCTGTGCATGCTGCTTCAGTCTCTGAGTTCACGTATGCTTTAGTCAGTTGACTTAGAGGGCCTTGGTCTCCTGGTGTCCTCCATCCCCTCTGGCTCTTATACTCTTTCTGTAGGGCTTCTCCTTGCCTGTGAGGCTTCCTGAGATCTGAGGGAGGGATTTGTTGGAGACATCCCATTTAGGGCTGTGTGTTCCAAGGTCTCACTCTCTGTGTAATATCTGGTTGTAGGTCTCTGTATTTGTTCCCATCTGCTGCAGGAGGAAGCTTCTCTGATAATAGCTGAGTAAGATACTGACTTATGAGTATGACAGAATATCTTTGGGAACACTTTATTGTAGGTATTTTTAGAGCAGTAGTAATTATTTTTGTTTTGTTTTTTAACAACGTTAAGGAATTTTATCAGGACCTTCAACAACAACAAAAGTTTCCTTAGTTAAGGCCCTCCTGGCTCTTCACTTCTGCATAATCTTGTATACCATCAGAGGTGCCTGTAACTGAAACTACTCCAAATTGTCAGCTGATTGATCATGAATGTTTAACTTAACATGATAAAAGCATAAATCTGCTCTCTATGTTTATTCTTTTATCTTTAATTGGTGTTATTGAAGCCATCAAAGTAATTCATATTTCTTAAGTATAGTAACATACAGGTTGGATATCCCTAACTCAAATATCCAAATTCTAAGTTTTTTAAAATTTGAAATATTTTAAGCATTGACATGACATTGTAAGTTTAAAATTCCACTCCTGACTTCCTGTGAAAAGTTGTGATTAAAAAAAACAAAACAAAACAAATTTGGGGGCTGGAGAGTTGGCTCAGGGGTTAAGAAGACTGGCTGCTCTTGCATAGGACCTGCATTCAATTCCAGTACCCACATGGTGGCTCACAACCACCTATAATAGGATCCAGTACCCTCTTCCGGTGTGCAGACATACATGAATACCAAGTACCCATATAAATAAAATATATAAATTTAAAAAAACTCAAGTGCACTGAAAACGTTTTAGAAAGTTACTTTCAGATTATACGAACTAAACCGAATTGAAGACCCAGATATAAGTCCATATATCTATGGACACCTGCTTCTTGATAAAGAAGTCAGAAATATAAAATGGGAAGAAAAAGAAAGCATCTTCAACAAATGGTGCTGATCTATCTAGATGTCAGCATGTAGAGGAATGCAAATAGATTCATATCTATCACCCTGCACAAAACTCAATTCCAGGTGTATCAAGAACTCAATGTAAAACTAGATACAGTGAACCTGATAGAAGAGAAAGTGGAGAATAGCCTTGAGTGCATTGGTGCAGGAGACAACTTTCTGAAAATAACACCAATAGTGTACTAAGATCAACAATTAAAAAATGGGACCTCGAGTCGGCTGTTTGAAACCTGGGGCCTATGCAGGGTCGCTTGGCTTGGCCTGGGAGGAGGGGACTGGACCTACCTGGACTGAGTCTACCAGGTTGATCTCAGTCTGCGGGGAAGGCTTTGCCCTGGAGGAGATGGGAATGGGGGGCGGGCTGGGGGGAAGGTGAGGGGGGCGGGAGGGGGGAGAATAAGGGAATCCGTGGCTGATATGTAGAACTGAATTGTATTGTAAAATAAAAATTAAAAAAAAAATGGGACCTCATGAAACTGAAAAGCTTATGTAAGGCAAAGGACACCAACAAACGGAAAAAATGGCAGCCTATAGAATGGGAAAAGCTCTTCATCAACCCT
The DNA here is from genome assembly GCF_949786415.1 of Peromyscus eremicus. Classification (NCBI taxonomy): domain Eukaryota; kingdom Metazoa; phylum Chordata; class Mammalia; order Rodentia; family Cricetidae; genus Peromyscus; species Peromyscus eremicus. Next base: position 32,933,991 of record NC_081417.1, on the reverse strand, counting down.
ACATTTGACAGAAGGCTGTTTTCCAAAATCTATAAAGAAATCAAGAAACTAGACATCATCAAAACAAATAATCCAAGTATTTGATTCTACTTTAGATCTCTTAGCTATCCAGCCCCTGGTTCTTGGTCACCTAAGCAGTATCAGTTATGGGTTCCATCTTGTGGAGTGAGGCTTAAGTGAAATCAGATATTAGTTGGTTACTCCCACAAATGTTGTGACACCATTGCCCTAGTGTGTTTTGCAGGCAGGACAGACTGTAGCTGGGTTAGTATTCACATTCCTTTTTCGGTAGCCTTCAGAGTACCAAATACACTGAGTGTAGGGGTGAAGGTTCTATGTAGGCACAAGTTCACCCTCTCCATGTTCAGTGAGTTGTGCGGGGGTTGCCTTGATTTCAGTTTAAGTGAAGTATTTTTGTCTTGACTTCAATATCTTCATCTTTAAAATTTGAGTCTTAATATTGTCAATAACAAGGACTAGATTGTGGACTCCAAGGATAGACCATGTTTAGTTGTACATTTTTGTACAGATCTACTCCAAATGTTGGGACTTTTTTGGTTTTCTATGATGGAATGTATTTTTCTCTGTTTGAAAGAAAGCAGAATATGTGTGGCACATCCAATATAGTGTATCATGATCTGATGCTGAGTGTTCCTTTATTTCTAAGTGTATAATACTTGCCTATTTTACTTCTTATCTTAATTCAAATTTATGTTTTCTCCTAATTCACAAAAGCTCTCTGCATAAAATGGACCTGGCTAGAGCTAACAGGCTCACATTCTGTTAAGGGACAGAAGTTCATGCTGTAGTTTGGATTTGATTTCTATGTATCCACTTGAGTTTCATGTGTTGGTCACTTGTCCCAGCATGATGGTGTGAGAGGCAGCAAAGGCTTTTAAGAAGTTGGTCTTCCTGACAAGTGAGTAGATCACTTGTAATCCTGCCTATGGATGTAGTTTTTAGGGAACCACTTTTAATTCACACACAGGTGATTTGTTATGAAAGAGCAAGCCTTTCTGGCTCCATGTCTAGACATGGGATTGCTGTCATATGCACTCCAGTCATCGTGGTGTCATCTGTCATATTCCAAGAATCATCTCCCGAGCTGAGAAATTCAGGAACACCATAATCTTGAGTTTCCAAAACAGTAATATAAATCAACCTCTTCTTTCTAAACTAGCCTTGAGTATTTTATCATGACATCAAAACAACAAGCTCCTCCTTTATTTTTACATTACACATTTCAAAATGGCTCTGGTTGGCTGTGGTTATACGTCTAATTCTTTGACTAACTTCTAAACACAGCTGGACACATGTGGCTATAGTTTAGAATAACCATAAGAAAGTCAGTTGATATGAGAGAAAGTTCTGGTTGTAGTTTTGAACAGAAAGGGGCCAGTTGTCCACTGTTAACGTTTGCTGTATCAACAGCTTTCTGATGGATTTGATACTTCTTTTGTCCTCCTTTTGCGATCCTCTCCTTTCTGACTGATGCCATTCAGCATCAATCTACCTGTCTTTAATCGAATTCCTACTCATCGACTAGCAATACCAAGTACTGAGGAAACAAAGATGAAATGATATGGCCCTCAAAAGCTCATTGATGAGTTGGGGAAGTAGTGATAGCACTGTATAAGCTCTCCATACTAGAGATGGGCACAGGTTGCACAGGAA